>NC_047659.1:82299688-82417188 GCF_011762505.2 Arvicanthis niloticus | reverse complement strand
GTGTGTGTGTGTGTGCGCTATATATGCTATCACCGTAAGGATCTCTAAAAAGAATTGAACATATAGAACATAAAGCTATAGAGTGATAAAGGATCTGATATCTCCAAAGGAAAAAGGTTTTTCTTAGGGAAAGAAATACTCCTTTTTCTTATTCATAACTTCAGCTTATTGGATAAGACCTATATCATGAAGGGCAAGCTATTTTATTCATATACCAAGCTATATAACATACTTACCCAAAACATACATAAAATACACCCATGACAGTTTGAGTTTCTGGGAATCTGAAACCTCAGTCAAACTCAAAATAAAAGAATATAATACTTTATCTCTTATATATAAAAATGGTACACACACACACACACCTCTTATGTATCACATATACAACTTATGATATGGAAGTAGAAAAGGAACTATTTGCGAAGAGAAAAGAGCTAGTAGAAGGAGCATGGGAAGATAAAACCAGGTAACTGGAAGGGTGAATATGGTTCCAGCACATGTTTTATCATTATAAAGCTTAATAGCTATTTACTGTCAATATACACAAACATTTTTAACCATCCCCAAAGTGTATTCCTTTCAGATTTATTTTGTTTACTTAGAAATATGCATTTGAATTTCTTCTCTGTCTTTTTACAGGTTTATTCTGAACAATATTCCATTGCTTTTACACATGACATTTAACCTTCACCTACTGAACATAGAACGTTTGCTTCCAGGTTTTGGTCACAATGAATACAACTGCAAACACCATCAGTAGTACCATGTTTGCTTGTCTGTTTATTTGGTTTTGGATGGCAGCACTGAGGTTTATTGGAGCATCCTAATACAGATGCTCTGGCTTGCCCACGGTACTCTTGTACAAAGTCCGGACGTTTTGCCAGTTTTTCTTGAGCAAGGACACCAAGAAATTGATAGTGAGGTGGATGTTGTAGACCAGTTCATCATCGGTCATCTTTACGTGGCCAACAGCAACAGCCAGACACAGCACCTTCTTCGTCTGGAACTTGATTGTAGATTTCACCTCATCCACTGTGGCCACAATGTTTTCATTATGTGTCAGCAGGGAGGGGAACTTGCCAGCCTTGTTTAGGCCTGGGCCCAGGATATGTGGGATCTGCTTGATCAGAGACTCGAAGGCCAAAAGGCATCATACTTCTTGGCCAGCTTTTTGACCAACTTCTGGTTTTTATTAAGCTTCTTAAGTGCCTTGATGTCCATGTGGGGAATATCCACGGCCTTAGCTTCATCACAGTGCTTCTGGTCGCCCAGGACACACACCGAGAACTTGGGGAGAGGGGTGGACTTAAGCCTGACAGTGCCCAAGAAGCATTTGTCCTTCTGAGGGTCGTAGTTCCTCAGGCTGATCTGCAGTTTCACAGTCTCCAGAAACTTGCTGCGCTTACGCTGGTTCACATGCACGACTTCCTGTACCGCCTCGTACAGGGTATCGCGTGAGACTTTGCTGCTCATGGCTGCGGCTGCCGCGCATGCCCACTTTTACCTTTTATATAGGCTAATATTTTCAATTAAGTTGGTTAAATACCAAAGAATGTGCCTGGTACATTATATGTTAAGAGTATGTTTGGATTAGTAAAATGTTCTATTTTTTTTTAAATAATCATATAATTACATTTTCCCTTCCCTTTTATCTTTTTAAACCCTCTCATATGCTCTTCTCCTTGATCTCCTTCAAATGCATGGCTTTTTTTCCCACTAATTAATATATATATATATATATATATATATATATATATATATATATATATATGTGTGTGTGTGTGTGTGTGTGTGTGTGTGTGTGTGTGTGTGTGTACATACACATGTATATACATATATATATTCAAATATAACTTTCTCAGTCTGCATAATAATACTTATATAAACATATTTAGGCTGTTTGGCACTAGACAACTAATTGTGCTCATCCCTGGAAAAGATAACATCTTTCTTTCCCACCATTCCTCAGTTTCCTATAGTTTCTTTTGTGCAGTTGAGACCTCATGGAGATTTTCCTACTCAATTTGGCATATCCATTGGTGTCATACTTGTTCAGCTCCTGTTTGGGCATCTGTTGTTTATAGTTTCCGATACAACTAGGAAAATTACTGCAGAAATCCTAGAAAAAATAGCACAATACTCTTCGCCCATGTGCTTACGTGTGTGTATAGATCAAATAATAGAGATATGTTCCTAGCGTTTGCTCTCAGTAGAAGAAATGTGCTCAGTAAATAGTGAAGAGTTTGGGAAATAGCCCTCAGCTAGGAAATCACCATGTATGACATTCGCAATAATTTAAAATTTTATATAGTTAAGTTCATTAAACATTTCCAACTTTTTTCTTAATGTTAGAATAGACTTTATATTTTGGTTCATAAGCTGGATCCTGTAATTGCAGAAAAAATAAATAGCATTTATATAGCTTTTTAGTGTAGAAAGTTCTCACTATATTAGGTCCCCAATAACAACTTCAATAACCAAATATAAAGTATTATATTCACTTGTGGATAAAAACAGAAAACAGAGAACAGTAAATAGATACATAGGCCAGGAATCCAAACTCTGATGCTTCCTATTTGATAGTCTCTGTCATATCATTCAACCCTTATTAACCTTGGCCATATTGTCTATGAAGTGCATCTAGTATTGATATCTATCAAGGTAAATATTGAAATGTATAAGAAATGTGTGTATCATGATATAAGCATTCAACAATGTTCATGACCTTATCATTATAGCTTCATTTTTATTGTGATAATAAAATCACTTTTAGTATTCTAAAAACAAAAGAAACCTAATAAGATCTAGATCACACAGTTTTAATTCAGGTATTCTCACTGGAGAGTCTCCTCTCTTAAATAGTGTCAAGGAGAAAAACACCACATGCTATGCATGAAAGGAGGTAGGGCAGCACACAAAAACGAACAACTCTGCTAGGAGCTTTTGCCTGCTCTGAAACACATAGTTCATGCAAAGATGCTATTTCCATACGGCCTATCTAAAAATAATGAGATGTCCTGGGACAAATCAGAATCTGTGTTGTTTGATTTCCGTTTTGCAAAAAGCATTTAGTATTCTGGGCAACAGACTGAGGGAAGATTGTGCAAATGAATTATAGCTATGGAAAACATGAATAGGCTTCAATATACACTCTTAGCTGTATGTCCAGAATTACACTTCTAGATGACAAATAGTATTTATTCACAAATACTGTAGAGACCAGTTATGGCACCAGTTAGAAGGTCAATACCAACATATTCAAAATTGCATTGTCTTTTTTATAAAGTCATTCAATGAATTCTCACAATAACTGCAAAACATTTATTTGATGAAGACATCAAATCAAGATTCGTAGATCCTAGTTAATTAAGTCATGCAGCACTTGATGGCACAGTAAAAGCCAACTCAAGTCTGCCTTGACTCACACTTATCTTACATAGTCAACCTGTTTGACACTTTAAGTTAAACTGGACTATCAGTGATAAACCAAAGACCAGAAAAGTCCAATTACTTCAAAAAACCAGACACTCATTTCTGAGTTTCCATCAACCCTACTACTCCGTTTAGCAGTTAAGGGTTCAGGCAATGGGCCAGCAGTGAATCTGAGCTTTGTTTCTGGATGATGATCGCAAGAATCCTTGATTTTTTTTTATTTTTTTAAATTTATTTTTATTTATTTTAGAATTCTGTGCCAGTTTAAACAAGCATTGGAAGTTCGGGAATTATTCCATTAATCAATGAGCAGACCTTGAAAATCCACAAAGCTAACTGAATATGCTCAAAGACCAAGTTATTGCAATACAGAAACAATTTCAGCTAGCCTAGAAAGACAGAAGAGAATCTATTTGGCTACAGTGCATATTAAGTAAAGCTAGGAAGATTTACTAAAAAGAATCCTCACTGTGTGTGGTAATAATGCAACTGTTGTTTTAATTGCTCATTTTGAGAGTATCCAAATTAAATTGTTTGAAAAGCATTTTCACAAAATGAAAATAATAGTATCTCTACTAAAAATTTTAAAGACTAAAATAATCTTGAATTCTGTCAGGGAAAAATATATATAACATTTTGAAAAAAGATATAATTTCCTCTGGCCATCTCACTAGTTAGGATTTCCTAAAGTAATGTCTAGAGTACAAAAAGTTTATCAAGTACAAAGTTTATGACTTAAGACTATCTTAAAAAAAAAATAAAGCAGAAAACTAATTTTTCAGACACAGCAAATACAAAGAGATTTTACTGCCGGACAATTGAGTTTCAAGACAGAACAGTTCTCCAATAGAAGTATTAGAGCACAAGACAAATATCATGTATCTATAGAGAAAGATGAGAACTAGCTGAAACAATTCTACCCAAGACTAATTTGTTGAACCAGTTAGTTTCCTGGGGTTACTTAGAAGACCATTGGTGATTCAAAGACAGCTGCCCCATTGAAAAGCCTGCTCCAGCATGGATTCTTATATAGAAGAAAGTATCTGCATGGCTCTTTCCAATTGTAATTTCTCCCTCCCACAGGCAAGTTCTTTCTGGACAGATGTAGCACTTGCTTCATGTTTTACTGCTCACAGCAAAAGCCACAAAACTGCTACCACACATGGCTTATGATCTTTTCCTATATGTGCTACCTTCCCCATCTGTAGTATATTATTTACTCTATCAGCCATTTGGGGAAAATTCCATAATCATAAGGAAACATGCCACCCCATACCACATAAAGGAAGACTGGCACTCTAGGATTCCCTCAAAGGATGTCCCACTCTCAGATGACTTGGTCTTGGGCATACCTCATCACACAATGCAGAAAGCATGCAACTGTCACTACAATGAAGAGGCACAAAATTTTATATCACATGAGGGGAAAGTAGAGACTGAGTTCCCCCTATAGATGCTGTATCCTCAGATGGACAACTTCAATTTCATGTCTTACGATTTACCACAAGAGCACATAATTTCATGACTCACCTTTTGACCTCTTAGTCCCTAATTAGGTGCCAACTGTGCCATGTGATTTTTTTCTGGAATGACTCAAATGTAGATGTGTCTCTCAGGGTTCTCACCCAGCATAGACGACAACTCATAAATGCTGTTGCCTGGAGTTTCTGCACAACTGGCAGACAGCTCCACCAATGGATTTGTAATTTGCTTTTGTTCGCAACCCTCATAGGCAGAAACAAAACTACCATCTTCACTTTTTAACTCCTGTGTTAACCTCACATTTACCACACTTTAGTGGCCACTGAGTGCTGAACTTTTTGAAGTTACCAAGTCTGAGTTGGCTATTTTCCATCATAACTATTACCTAATTCCAATTTGATATACTTCAAATCTTTTTATTTCTTTTATGTTACTAAAAGGTTAATAAGAAGAAAGTTAGTGGGACAATTGCAGTCTTCAAATTACAATGAACATGTTCTGATGCACTCCAGATTTAAAGCTCCCCTTCACTCTACTATCTGTACCACGTATTAGGTGCATTATCTTGGACAAAGAGAGGCAGTGATTAGACTTCTGTGGACACATATGTGCTCTGGTTTCCTCCTTCCTTTGATGGCTTTTGGAGAGTTACTTGGGTGCATTTTTCACACGTACTGAAAAGGATGTAGAAATAACCATTAATTACTGGAAAAGTTATTAGGAGGAAAGTATATTTTATTCTTCCAAAGCCACAAGATTTTTGGGACAACCTCATAAGCCTCTTTATTGCCACAACTCCACAAGTTAATGGAAAGCTCACAAATTACAGTGTCATTTCCTTACCATCATAGTGGTCATCTAAATGAAAAAAAAAATGGAACATTCTAATACATGTTTCATCTATTTCACCATTTGAACCAAACTAGACTAACATTATTTGCCAACTACCCTGTTCCAGTTAGTATAGCTATGCAACAAATCGCTCCAAACAGTAAAGTAATGTATCATTGTATAATTTGATATATCAAGAATCAATGAGAATGCACCCAGTGTGGGAACTCTTACTTCGGGTTTATCATGAGACTGTATCAAGGTGTTTATGCCTGAGACTGTATGGGAGTCTTCTCTATGCCCAACCTTTGATACCGGATCTGGCAAAGTTGAATATTCATAAGCAGTTCTATGTCTATGGGGCCTCTCTACAGATTTTCTCCAGTATAGCAAGGAGTATAACTGGATTGTTTTTCATGCTAACATAATATTTTGAAAGTGTATGTTACAAAAAGGACAAAGTAAAATGGGCTGGGGTAAAACATAGTGTAACCTCTGGTGAGCATTTGATTGAGGTAGTTAAAATGATCTATGCAGAGAGCATGGAAAGGAATTCTAGGCAAGTTCTATGAAGGAAGAAAGAAATGACAAGGGAGATCATTTAAATGGGAAGCAGGGAGGTAAAGTGGTACAGAA
Organism: Arvicanthis niloticus; assembly: GCF_011762505.2. Classification (NCBI taxonomy): domain Eukaryota; kingdom Metazoa; phylum Chordata; class Mammalia; order Rodentia; family Muridae; genus Arvicanthis; species Arvicanthis niloticus. The sequence continues at coordinate 82,410,807 of NC_047659.1, read as the reverse complement.
GGATAAATAACATCAAGGATGTTTGAAAAAGCCATAGGATAAAATGTATTATTTTGTACTTACTTAAAAATACACTCATATGTATGTGTGTATATATATATATATATATATATATATATATATATATATATGTCTGTGTGTATATGTATATGTGTGTGTGCATGCACATATATGTATGTGCATATTTGAATGAATTTATGTCATTTAGGCTGATACTGCTTCCCATACAAACCATAGACTATCTAACAAAAACCCAAGTATCCCTCATAGGAAACTTCCCTTCAATTGTTAGTGAGGGAGATGGAAGATACTCTCAAAACAATATAAGCTATTGCCCTTGGTTGCTTTTCCGAACTTAAAGGAAAAATTCTATCACTTAAGACACTACACACATATATGTATGTCTATATATGGTGGTGGTGGTACTGGTAGGGGTTGTGGTGGTGGTGGTGATGGTGGTATGTGTGTGTGTGTGTGTGTGTGTGTGTACACAAACACTAAAAAAGAGGTCATTTATTTGAAAGAAAGTAAAGGAAATAATAGAGAGCTGGTGAAGGAGAGGCTGTGGTGGGAGTGGGAATATAGCACTCATATATAAAATTCTCAAAAGTACTTAATTGTAAAGACAAGAACAGCATATAGAATAGCCATCTTTGCAACACTACCTGTCAGTCCCTCCTTTTAAACTACATCTCTGAAAAAAATTCATATTCTTAATATATGGTAGGAAGGCTTTTTTTTTTTTCCACTTAGGACCGGATAAATTAGAAGTTATGTTCTAGGATTACTGCATCTATCTAACTAGTAACAATTCTGAGGTCAAAGCTCATGGTATTTAATAAATAAGAAGCGCAGTTATATTAAAACTAGAAAGTAATAATTTGGAATGTCTACTGTGTCAGCTACTGCCACATATTAGTTATTTAAATTATAGATGACACTAATTGGGCAAGCATTTATTAAATGGCTGAAATAGTTATGAGATTAGTATAAGGACAACTTATAATACAGACTCTTTTTTTTTATTTCCTGGAAGTGGGTTGCTAGGCAACTTATTGTAAGCTCAGAGTTCTCTCTGTCAACTGCTGTAGGGGCTTTACATAATAATCTGGTGCAAAATTCTCCATTCTATTTGGACATGGTAGCACTTGCTTCTGAAGTAGCTGACACAAAAGAAGTGCAACAAGCTAGAAATCAGCGTGGGATATGTAAAGGAGACTGTCTCAAAAATAGAGAATTAAAGCAAAACCCTAAGTCCTGTGTGACTTTGCAAAAGAGCTTGATATGAAAGACTAAGGGTTGGTCAACATCTTCTCCTGAGTATGCAGGGCAGAACTTCAAGCAGTTTTCTCCTACTTGGGCAAGTACAGGGAGATCTACAGAAACATAAGAGAAAGCAAGACTGTTGTGGACCGCACTGGCCTTGTATTTTGATGCTAATTCCACTTTCCTGGGAGGGCTGCAGAGGAGGAGTGAATCAGTACACAGGTGACTTCTATTGAACCTTCTGCCCACCTTAATTTGTAAAATAAAGGGTAGAAAGAGTGGGCAGAGAAGGGGAGGTAGAGAAATAAAGGTTGGTGGGAAGAGGGAGAGGGAGAGATAGAGGACTACAGAGGAGGAAGAAGACAGTGGAGGAGGAGGACAGAAGCAGGAGGTGGAAGGACAAGCTCAAGGCCTGGAAAACCCATAAGTTATAAGGGATCTCATAGCTGGGGAATAGAGTAGTAGAATGGTAAATCTGCCCAATCTAGGCGTGCAGCTCATATTCATAATTAATGAGTTGTGGTTTTTTTTTGACCAGTCTTACTTGGGTTGGAGATTCACCCCAACACAAGACACAGAAAACTGTACACGGTCTTCATTTGAAGAGTAAAACGTGTGAAATCTGTGCTCCTTCCAAAGCAGCCTTTGGCTTTCAAAACAACAGTCGCACTAGGTCATAAAATAATAGAATTTTTGTTTTAATTTGCTTAATAAAAAAAAATTTACCTAAAATACTCCAAAGAAAAATAAATAAAACTATTTTATTAGAAAACAAGCCTAAAATATCATAATGTTTTCCAACTGAAATGCATTAAGGAATGCTTAGCTTTCTATTCGTAGTATTTTGTAGTTTTCAGTGAAGTCTGTGTTGAATGCATGCAAAATGTCAAAGTAATGTGATGATCATAGAGAATAGAATTTTTTCCATTTTTGTCTATACATCTAAACTGCTTAAGTGCTGAAATTACAGATGTAAGCCACCCTATTTCTAAAAGAATAAATAAGTCTCATACAAACCAGATTGCCGGGATGCAAACATTCATAATAATAATAATAATAATAATAATAATAATAATAATAATAATATAAATTGTTATTTATTGGACCTCTAATATGTCAGCTTCTAAATGTCAGCTCTTTGCATAAAATGTAGTCCATTATTCATGATAACCTATTAAATGGTACTGTCATTATCCTTAAGAGGTAAAGAAACAGAAAGGAGGATAACAATCTATCAAAAATACCATTAAGTAAAAGCAAATGGTACTATTTGGAACCTGAATTTATGTGACTCGCTCCTGGACTGTGGTTCAATAAGGAAAAGTAGATGCTTTGAGTCGCTGCCCCGTGGGAAGATAGTGTTCATAAATAGAGCCAAATAATAGAGTGACTGACATCAACCCTTAATCCAGTTGCACTGAGTTTCTCATTTATTTGTTTGCTCCTACTTGGGCAAGTGTCTTAATTCTTTGCCATAATGTTCATTTTATTGGAAGAGACGACTCTTCCAAAACAATTGTAAAGGGAATGTTCTAAAGTGGACAATCGACAAACATTCTGTTATTACATCAGCAACTACTACAATTTTTACCATAGTAGTAATGCTTATCATTATATATTTATAACCATAGTAGTAATGATTATCATTATATATTTATAACTGACTTGTATTGGAAGTAAAGTTTAGTCTATTAACAAACTAGAAACTTCTTAGTAAAATTAGATTTGATCTCAATATTAAGATGGTCATATGGGGAGGTAGTAAATACGTTCTGTAACTAGGTACTAGTTTTAGTTCCAGACATGGCCTAAAGCATAGAAAACAACTGTTAGTGAATCTGCATTCCCTACTGGTAATCCTATCACATGATAAGCTGATGGTCCTTAACACTGTCTAAGATGGCCCCTAACCTCTCTCCTTTTTATCATTGGAGGTACCTAGAGTGACTGACTGTTGGCACAAAATAAACTTCAGGGAGGTGCTGAACTAAAAAGAAAAAGTATCACTTTAAAGGAGGAAATCCCTTTACCTAAAGAAGAAAGAATTGCAACCTAAAAGAAATTCCCCTTAAAATTAGAAATTCCAGATAATATATAGAATAACTAAATCTAATTATCCAGTATAAATTTAAACCAAATTCTCATGAGACTGTGTGTGTGTGTGTGTGTGTGTGTGTGTGAGAGAGAGAGAGAGAGAGAGAGAGAGAGAGAGAGAGAGAGAGAGAGATGAGAAAGGAGCTGTTTTTAAATCACTTTATTTATTTATTTATTTATTTTTGAGACAGGGTTTCTCTGTGTAGCCCTGGCAGTCTTGGAACTCACTCTGTAGACCAGGCTGGCCTCGAACTCAGAAATCCGCCTGCCTCTGCCTCCCAAGTGCTGGGATTAAAGGTGTGCGCCACCACCGCCCTGCTTAAGTTTTTGACATTATAATTGTATCCTTTCCTCCTTCTCCAAACTTCCTTCAAATCCTCCCACATATCCCTCCTTGCTGGCTTTTAAATTCAAGTGTCTTCTTCTATTAATCATTGTTACATGCATACAAGTGTATGTGTACATACATGCATTTTCCTAAATACATAAATACAATCTGTTCAATCTGTATAATGTTACTTGTATATGTCTTTTTCAGGGACTCATTTTTAAGGTAACTAATTGCCAAAGGACACAAGCCACAAAAGAGAATATAAACCTATTTTTATTTGAGTTTCAACTCTATCATAATTTTTCATTTCTTTGGGATAAATCTGTGAATTCAACTTTCCATGTATTGAAGTAGCAACAGTTTTTTTGCATCTAAAATAATCCAACATGTGTTCTTCCTTTGAGGCCATGACTATAAAAATTGAGCTTTCTTTTTCATTTTATTGACCATTAACATACTAGGAATTTGTCATGGATCATCACTGAATGCATTCATACCCTTTACTCATGGAGAAAAATTGAATTAAAAAGAAATTTGTTCTATGGGGAGGGGTTCTGTAACCTAAAACTTTTCTCTTTTTTCCTTTTCTGTTTAAAACTAGAATGTATTATTTTATTCTAGTTATGTTACCTAATATGTAAATTTTATTGCTTTACCTACAATGAAGAATACTTTTAAAAACAATATAAAAATAGAATAAAATATGTTTGCACAAAAGAAAAATTCTCTAATAAACTGAGCCTGTTCACAGTAATGTATAAAGAGCTTAGAGATAGACATTTGAAGCTTCTCAATGTAAAGAAAAGATCAAATGCATTCGGGAATGGGAAGTACCTGACTCTAATTCCAGCATCATGTGCTGTGTATACGAATCATACTATAAATGTGAGTAATTGTGCACCCATTAAGACATTTAAGTCTACAGTTGAAAATACTTAAAGTACGTCTAAAATTTTACAAAAACAGAAATTTCTGGTATCAATGTGAAATCTCTTGTGACATCTATTATACCACTACAGTTCATTAAAATTTTGAGAAAAAAAATTTCCTTTTCCTCAAAAAGTATTATCGTTGTGAATATTCTAATTCCAATTATCTTTTTAATGGCACAGGAGATCATTGAGGATAAGTACGTGGCTGAAAGTCAGATAACTATGTGTAGCAGTAAAGTCAGGTTCTATTCCCAGGCATTCAAACTATGCACTCTCATCCTGACTCAGTACTCAAAGTCAGTCTAAAGGGTATGAGAGTAAGGCCACAGAGGGAGATGTGCTAATTTTATTGAGACAAGACAGTCCAAAGCTCTCTGAGAGATGGTGACTATTCAGCTGATGAAAGAGTTTAATAATCAAAATGCTCATGTGTTTTCTGAAAAAAAAAATTCTGCCTGAAAGAAAGCAAGAAAGGACAATTGAAAGGTTAAAGAAAGAATGACAGAGACGTCATATGCATCCGACGTTTCCTTAACTTAAAAAAAAAAAAAAAATACCTGCACTTATTTTATGGCAATAAAGACTTCTCTCTTAGAGCACTGAAGGAATTCAATTTCGTTTTGAGAAATTGTTTCTGGAAGAAACCTACTTGTCCTGAACACTTTGTCCTTTTTGTTTTGTTTTGTTTTGTTTTTGCTGCCTTCGTTCAATGTTGGATCTCTCAGCAAACATTCCAGTTTGTCACCATGTCAATAGCCAAATCAGGCTGATGATGAGAACAGAGTGCTATATTAGTAAAAGAAAAACAAGGTTGTAAACCCCGCTTCAAAGTCTTCATGTTGCTTTTGGCCATAGTTGGGAAAGGGCTTAACACAGTCAAGCAGGGAAATAAAAAGCTACAGTACAAACACTGCTTCAAGGAGATCAGTGATGGGTAGCACAGTTAAGTCTCTGAAATGGTAACACATAGTCCATATTGTGCAAATATATATGAAACGAATAAACATTGCAAGAGACTCCTGGCTTTCCACAGTTCTGGTTCAAATAAATTTCGACTTCTCTTAGTTGTACATCCTTAGCTATGTGTTGTAGATTAACCAGGAAAATCCACCACATGGAAAAGAACAAAGGAAGAATTTTTTTAAACCATAGTCTGCTTCTCCCAGCTTAAAATTTTAGTAGTCTCATCTGTCAATATAAATAGTACAATGTAGGTGGTGCTGATGTTAGGTGACCAGCTGTTTCTCTTGACCTTTACTTTGAGGATCCTCATAGAAGCAGGGGGAGGGGTTATGGGATAGGAGGTTTCCAGAGAGGAGACAGAGAAAGGAGATAACATTTGAAATGTAAATAAAGAAAATATCAAAAAAAATAAGAAAAAAGAAAAGTGAAAAGAAAATTGTTTTGCCATGTAATGCCTTCTTCTGCAAAATACAAATCATTGTTATATTTGATAATGTTGCACAAAGATTCACTTAGGTGATATAATCAACGTCAATATCTGGCAAATGTCGTCAGCACAACGTTTTTAGTCTGAGTACATTAAGCTCTAATGTGAAGATGGATTGTTCTTGAAGACTCGCTAAGTAGAGCAAGGCCTTACTCATTGCGAGCATTCGTTTGAGTTGCTTCATTGTGAATGCCATTACTAAATATTTCGCCTCTCACTGCAGCAGTCCAATGTAATAATAACATCTCTTATTTATGGCCTCAATAAATATTGAGTAAGATTCATGTTGTTTTGAGAAGAATGTAAATGATGCTTTTCTGGAATTTTGGACCTCGACGTTCGGTCAGCATTAAGTCTTGGTGCTGATTAATGAAAAGGTTCCTCCTGATTTATCTGGGCAGTCCACCTGCTAGAACACTACAATCCCTGCTGAGGCTCAATCTCAGAGCAGGTCTGTCTCACTTTGTCTTGGAGAAGAGTGCCCAGGGCAAGGGCATGTCAGTTTTTTTAAAAGAAGGCTTGTTAACAGGAGTGGTTTGCTGAAATAAAGTAGGGCTCCTGAGAGCAGACCTGGGTGTGTCCCGCAGACAGTGGCTTTGCCTTGGAGCAGCCACCAAGGCCTTATGTAACAGAGGGCCTACTTGACTCCAGCAGGAAACCCAAGCCCAGACGACACCCTGGCTCCAGGCTGCTGCCAGGTAGCAGCTGACTGTCTCCTTTCTTCTCTGTTCCCCATGCGAATGACCCAGAACAGCTTTTCCTCCCACAGATTGAATTCATTAGATTTATTTTCTCCCAGCCATGCTGTGGAGGTTGAATTGCCCTCATTCATAAGCTGACTCCAGACCTAGAGAAAGAGACAACAGGATCCAGCTATTGCACCTAATAAAATGTGTTCAGTGGAAATCACAGGAGATGACTGGATGAAAAATTCTTTAAGTAATAAGGAGCCTGAGGAACCTGCACTGGGGAAGCCAACACTCTTCACAAGGCTCGAGTGTGTAAAAATGTTTTGGGCTTCACTTTTAAGCAGATCGTGAGCTGCCTCAGCCCTGATCATCAGTTCCTTCTGAATTTCCCATGATTCCAAAGGGGCTTCTTCTCCCTAGACAAACCTTGAACTTTTAAAAGAAGGTAGTTGGAGCTTAAAGAAAGAGCAGATGGAGGAACCTGAGTGTCTAATGGGTTTGATCTGCAGCCTCAATGCCCTCTCCTGGGCTACTGCCTCCCATTCTTGATCACAGTGCTGTTGGTAATTAGCGCTGTCACGAAGTTCTTTTGTCAATAAACATTTAGCACATTGCTACTGTGGTTTATTTTCCAACACAGCATGTTCTACTCAGATTTATGTTTTAAAGATGCTAGACTAACTTTTATATCATAATTTAGTCAATAAAATAAAGTAATTGTATAAAACTCTCCTTGCCCACCTCCCTTCTTCTGCTTCTGCCCAGGTCAAGCTGCAGAATGTACCTGAGAACACAGGAAGGCTTTGTATGGTAAAGTCCTAATGGGTCCTGTGTTGGAAATCTGATTTGAGCCATATTTCTATGTAAAGATGCCTCTTATCTTGTGGGGTGGGAAGTGAGGGCAAAATTATAAGTAAAACAGAAATTTCTTCTTGATATCTTCTAGTCATTAGGAGGAAATGTACTTGGTCATATTGTTCCTTTTAAATAACATTGATTATTTTAATAAAAATGGAAACAATATGAAATTTAACTCAAAATCCTGAGGTCCTCAAGTAAACAAAGTTGACAACGATTATATAAGCACAAATTTGTAGAGCACTGAAATGTAGATAAAGAATGAAAAGCATGAACAAAACCTTCCAGAACCTGTAGCCTAGTAGGGAAGATGGACACAGAGTCCAATAAGCATCAAAATGGAAACCCTACCAAAAGTCATGGGAGAAATGGAAATTCTAGTTCAATTGGAAGAAAATATGAGCTTTTCTTACTTAAAGCATATTTGAACTAAAAATTTTAAGAATGGAGTTTAGAAATGGTTTGAGTATTTTAACCCAGCAGCTACACACTACATAATGCTTTTTTAATGGCAAGTATAATGTTGTATTTGTGATATAATAATAGTGTGGAAATATACAGTGTAAAAGAAACTGTTATATTAAACGGTAATTGAAAGTCATGTTCACAAGATAAGAAATTTGAGGTTTTATTTTTTCTTTTTTAGACTTATTTATTTTATGTATGTGAGTACATTGTCACTGTCTTCAGACACACCAGAAGAGGACATCAGATCCCATTTCAGATGGATGTGAGCCACCATGTGGTTGCTTGGAATTAAACTCAGGACCTCTGGAAGAGCAGCAAGTGCTCTTAACTTCTAAGCCATCTCTCTTGCCCCAGATATTTGAGCTTTCTGCATACAGTAAAATCATTGTAGATCATAAAGCATGGGAGATCATGACAATGTATATTAGAGAGACTCCGCTGTCAGCAAATTCCTATTGAAATCTTATAAAGTTCACAGCAAGGTGACCATGTTACTCCAACTAGGGCCCAAGACAAGGCAATAGCAGTCTGGTGCTTATAAAGTGGCAGACGGAAGGAACAGGTGGCAGAGACAACAGGCCTTAATGTTTCCAAAAAGTATGGCTAATGCCAGAGAAGGAGGAGTTCAACATGAATCCAAAGGGCTTGGTGTTTTCATAGAAGAGTCAATATGCAGCAGTGCAACTTGAAGCATGGGTAACTTATGAGTTTGGTTTTGGTTTTACATTAAAAGAAAAAAATCGTGTAGAGCCAAACGTTTTCCAACTTTTGGCAGTTCTGTGTCTTCAAACCATAATTCCTTAATCTAAGAAATAACAGCACAGCCAAGGCTGTGTTTCTCAGTTTGAGCTGCAGTGAAATTGTTCAAGGTTATGTATGTGGTTGTAGTTCCTAAATCTCCAAGTCCACTTATGAAGGAGTTGACTCAGTAAATGAATTATTCAACTCTCCTCTTTTCTTGGAGACAACTCTAATTAGTATGATGTCCCCTCATTTAAGCAAACAAAGCCTTGACCCCTAAGAAATTCAGTTGTTAAAAGAATAAGGCCGAAGAAAGGAATTTCTAATTTTTAAGTATAAATCGTGGAAATTTGGAATATTTTAAAAATTGCTGAAGATCTTAAGCTCAAGATCTTAAGCAAAAAGTTTCAAAATAGAAAATAACAAAGGCAACAGTTATGGAAGCTTCAATTACCTCCATTTCCGGCACCTGGTTCATACGTGAATACTTCAGACATCATGAGATAGCTGAGTTCATGAATGACAATAACACCAGGCACAAGAAGAGGCTGGAAGAGAAAGGTAAGGTCAGTTGGAAACCAGAAAAGCTGATGCCTTCTTCACTACCAAACTGTGGCATGTGCCATGTGGACCCAACCAGCACCTCCCTGTGTCTTCTTACACTGAGAAATACTCATCTCTGATCCCACTTCTCATTGGATGGCTAGGAGTCTTGAGCTGAGAAAGAGGATCCTAGAGACACTCTTTTGAAAAGATGTGATTATAGCTCATGATTCTCCCTAGAAAACTAAACAGCTAACAGAGGAGAAGACATAGGATGAGTTTCCCGAGAGATGTGTGCTTGGAGCGTGGAAATTCTGCCCAAAGTCAAATTAAATAGCCCTTAGTTTCTCACATATACATGGTTTTGCTCCATTTATTTATATTTGGCTTTTGATCTAGAAAGAATTAAGGAAGTTAATAATAAACAACAAAAAAATACAATGAATAGATAAAGATATTGGAAAGCAGGAAAAGAGAGAATAAATAAATATGGCTGTGGGATTAAGAGAAAGAAAACATTGTGTATTGCTTTCAGCATTGCCACCTACTTCTGGCCTGAGGTTTCTTCACAACATGATGGCTTGAATGAGATATCTCCCCCATAGGCTAATGAACAAATTTGAACAGCAGCTGCTGGCACTCTGTGTAGAAAATTATAGAAGTAAAAATAATCATTTTGACTTGAGAGTGAAAAATTACTATTCTGTCTTTATTCTAATTGCTTAGTTTGAACAGCATTATGCTTATCCAAGTCTAGTATACAGAAAATACATTATAACTGCAGAACTTCACAGCCAGCCAACATGATATGATTGAATAAAAAAGATCATTTTATTGTTGCTTTTTATTATTAAAATGTTGTATTTTGCATAAATTTTATAATATAAAATTAAATATCAGGGCCATAAAAAATGGTCTAGACAATAAAGACTATTTTTGCCAAGCCTGATATCCTAACTTCAATCCCTATGACCCTCATGGAGAACTGACACCCACTAGTGGTCCTCTGACCTCCATAACACGCAGTGGCATGTGCATGCACACATGTGAAAACACAAGTAAATGTATTAAAATGTTACACATTAAAATTACTACATATTGTCATTCGGCTTTTTTTCTATGGCTATACATTTGCAAGATGAGATCATTGTTATAAGGTGTCTTTGACTTTGTAAACTTTGCCAAATTTTTCAAAAATAAAATGTGGTCATTTCAGCTGGCTTTGATTATTAATTGCGATAATTCATTTCTGCTTATTTTCTGCTGCATAATTTAGTAGTTAAGCTGCTTTATGTAGACATAGAAATCTAGATAATAACTACTAAACCTTAGAACTTTCATACACTTATTTTAGGTAGAAAAATTATTCCTAAACTTTTCAGTTGAGAAAAATTGCTCAATTCTCATACTGAATGATTGTTCCTTATCAGGCACTTACTGGCTCAGTTATGTAAGGTGAAAATATATCTTAAACATGCTGTTTGCTTTACAACAAAATCAGCCTTGAAAAGAATCAAACTATAGCAGTGTCATCACAACAGAACTTGAAATAAGATGTAATCAGGAGGTTTGGTGTCAGTATTGAATTTAATTTACCAGATTAAATTTAAAAGTATATAGTTATTTTGCTTTAAAAGTCCATAAAATAGCTTTAATATTTTTGAAATTATCAATATAAATGATCTTTTCAAAGGCTTCTCCTCAAAATCATCACGTTATTGTTGACTTTGTAAAATGTTTTTGGATAGAATAGTCTTATCAAACTACAACATCTTGAAAACAAAACAAACCAAATAAAAAGTACTGCTCTGTGGCTTGCATTTCTTCCCAATCTAGTCCTCCAAACATCACAAGCGCTTTAACTAGTTTGCTGATACTCCCTTTGGGTTTGTATTGTGAACCTTAAGGTCATAAGTTGCGAGCATAACCAAAAACCATAGAGCTGACAGGATTCAGTTAGGTCCTATATGAAGGAAAGATTCACTGAAGTCTTGAGGTACTTTCTGTTTCTAAGACCAGAAATAATCACTTTTGAAACCAGAATCTCTTTTACAAACTTATTGTGCAATCATTTACTTCCTCACTGGCAATGGTTATAAAAGAAAATTTTATGGGTCCCATGAAAAAACATATATAAAAGGGCCTTATAGATTCTTTCTCCCTAGCCTGAGTAGCTAAAGTCGCCCCTCTGGTTTGCCAACCAGAAGCCAGTTAATCCGTAAACAAAGAATACAGAGTTACAGGACAATGGGCTACTGAGTCATCCCAGGAATGAAGATAAGAGATAAACATCTGCCTGCAGGAACTGCTCCCCACCCCCATGGACCGGTTTGGCCAGATGTTCAAAAATTGGGAAACAACCAATCGTGTGCACCCGCGCGAGAAAGTTTCTCCTTTTCCCCACCCCGAGCTTATATTAACCCTAAACCCCGGAGCCACGAGGTCGATGCCCCTGTCTCCTACATTGAGACACGTGTCGGCCCAGAACTTTCCGCCATTAAACTACCTCGTGTTCTTGCAGCAAGTTGTGTCCTTTGAGTGCACGCCATCCGGTGACTCGAGTGGGGTCCCCTTTGGGGGCTTCCCGAGCCTTACAGTTAGAGCAAAACAAGCTCTTTATTTTGGGAGTTCTAGTGGATAATATTGGAAATAAGAAAGTCTAATAGATCATTTTCTCTCTTCGATATCATGGTAGAGAAATATAAGTTACAGAGAGCTGTATTAAGTTTTCCAAAGTCAATGAAAGAGACAATATCAGATGTTATTTAAGACCTAGTTTGTTGGCTCCTTTACCAATGAAACATTTTGTGCCATCCTGCTGTTAAATTGAGAATGTCTAACAAGATTTCAAAATAACCACAGGCAATTAGGAGAGTTTGACATAAGACATGTTACAGATGTTTGGAATCTAGTCTTCAAATATTTTTCAATAGTCCTTAAAGTGAAAACATTATAGCTTGCCTGGAAAATATGTATCAATTGCAAACATGATTATTGTCTGAGCTGCTTTTTGTTAATGAGATTTACTGTATTATCTAGTTTAATTTAATGTCATATAGTCATTAAAGTAATTTGTTTAGTAACAGTTTGTCTCATCAAGTGCTAGTTCATAACATATGGATAGTTGCCTGATTGTTTCTTATATTTTAAACTTATTTTTATTTTATGTGCATTTGTGTCACAACTAGATATTTTTCTGTGTGAGGATGTTTGAAACTTTAGTACTATAGTTGATCAGAACACCAGACTTGCTCTCCTCCTTTGTGTCTCTTGTCCCTTCATTCTTTTGCCCCCTTCCCTAGGATCTTGTCGAATCCCCACGGGACAGGGCACATCTCTGCAGCCCGATTGTTTCATGTTTTAATCCAAACATACTGACATACAGAATGAATATAAATTATAAAATATTAAAATAATATTTATTAGTTTATCTCAATATTCATTGTATTAACTATAAGATCAATACTGTTTCATGTTATAAAACTAATAATTTACCATTTCATAGCATATATAACAGTCAGCATTTTTAATAATACAATTCAAATGAAGAGGTATAATAAATTCCTTTTTATTCCAATTTTTATTACTTTGCAAAAAATACCCAATAATGTTATAGGGAATAACTAACAAGAAAAGAAAAGAAGGAAGGAAAAAGGAGAGTAATAAAGAAATATGAAGACCTTATTTGTCATTCTATTATTACTTTCATATTTAAATGTATCTTTGTTGTTATATGCTTTCTCTGTATATTTTCATGATTATAAACATTATAAGATACAAATTTTCTTTTATAAATATACAATACACATTGCTTTAGATATAGGTATTATAATAATTTGACCAATATTTTTAGTCTTTTTAATGAACATCAAATTGAAGAAAAACACATCATACAAAACCATTTATCAACCATTTGGAATTTTAGTGTTTTCCAAGTTTTATAATATAAATATCACAATAAAAATACTTGAACAGATGTTATGTGACTTAGTATTTTTATAAATTTCCTAGAGGAAAAAGTTAAAAATACAACAAAATTGGTTTACTCAGGAGTAGTTTTGTGGTTTCTAATATGTTGATTAAATTGTTTCTCAATACTGTTATGCCAACTGAAAATAATATGAACCATTATTAAAAGCCTTCAGAATGTCATAGGTTATAATTAAAGTCATATTTTATTGTGGGGTTGGTGCCATATTTATGACTACACTGATGATACTCCCACCTCCCAAAGAAATTAGAGCAGAGTAGGTCATATATGTCAGAATCTATTACTTAGGTTTCTTCATAGTAAATATGAATATGATGAGAATGTAAGATTTATTTATTTACTGATAATAAGTTTTTAATATGGTTATATAACCATATTGATTATTAGTAAATTAATTGATTATCAGTAAATAAATGATAATCAAAAAAATAAAGTGAAGGTCATATACCTTTTTTTGCCTTAGGAAATACTGCAGCTCTGCCTATGATATCACTCATTTTCTAAAGCACATTATAAAAAAGTATTTTGACCTCCATTCGACTAGCCAGAGTCATTATATAATTACTTTCAACAGTAGAGTTTATGAGGTAATTTGTCTACAGTGTAACTTGGCCATGGAAATCTTGAACATATTATATTGGAATATATCAACCTTAAGAGCCAAATAGTTATGGATCTATAAGAAGAAAACTATATAATAACACATTTAAAGTTGTATTGAAGTTGTCATTCTCACTGGCAGTGAAGCACAAAGTACATAAAAGTGGTATCTCAGAGACACTAGCATGTAAATTCAATCCAGCAATAAAACTAAGACTTCAGAATCAGCATACTGAGGCCGGGCAGTGGTGGCACACACCTTTAATCCCAGCACTTGGGAGCAGAGGCAGGCAGATTTCTGAGTTCGAGGCCAGCCTGGTCACAGAGTGAGTTCCAGGACAGCCAGGGCTACACAGAGAAACCCTGTTTCAAAAAACAAAACAAAAACAAAAACAAAACAAAACAAAAAAACAACCAGAATCAGCATACTCTAAAAGAATCACACTGTAAAGAAATTAAAGTTAAATGCTTGTTGAATTATATTATTAGCAATTCAATCAAACTAGAAAACAATAAGCTAAATTCCTCTTTTCAGTTTCATAACTTTTTTAACCCTTAAAAATTCCCAAAGAAGTTTGCAACATATGTCATACACAAATATAAGGATGCATTTCTAAGATAGTCATTGAACTTATCTATAACTAAGTACACAACAAAATGCATACGTCCTTTGACAATTGCAGAGCCATATTTAGAGACTGGGTAAAAGAACCTCTGCCTTGAGATGTTTTTAAACATTCAGGAAATAAAATTAAGCTGAAGTAGTGTGAGAGAAAACATCAGGTTATTTTTCACGTCGTACTAATCTGCCTCATCTAGGCTCTTTGTAATTATTTTACAAAACAAAGTGTACTTTGGGACCCATTATTCTTTTTCCTACAGTCTGACTACTTAGCCAATGCTGGCTTCAAGTTCAGCATGTAGACCATGATGACCTCTAATTTTCCTCTGCCTCCCACGTGCTGGAATTATAGGTGTATTCACATCTAAGTATATTTTTAATTTCTCATTTATTTTGCATCTTTTTTCACTCCACTAAATTATCTTGTCTAATGGCAATTTTAGATTTGTCTTACTAATGAAAATGTAGTAGCAATTCATATTATTATAATACCTGACAGTAACTAAAGAGTTTGTTTTGCATGCCTAGCAGTTTGCTTTTCACAGCAACCTTATGAAAGCTACTGTTGCTGGGCGGTGGTGGAGCACACCTTTAATCCCAGCACTTGGGAGGCAGAGGCAGGCAGATTTCTGAGTTCGAGGCCAGCCTGGTCTACAGAGTGAGTTCCAGGACAGCCAGGGCTATACAGAGAAACCCTGTCTCGAAAAACAAACAAACAAACAAACAAAAACAAAAAAGAAAAAAGAAAGCTACTGTTATCATCACATCCTTGATTAGGCACCTAACACTGGATGTCACAATATCTGCAACTTGAGCTCAGCTATCTAGAAATCCAGATCTTTCTATCCACTGTGATATGGGACACTGCCTTCTAATGTTTACCTGAGTGTATAAACAGGTAAACAATTATTCAATAAAGCCATGGGCTAGTACTGCACCAAATATAATTTTATCCCCAAAATATATTTTAAACAATAAAACTTGAGGTGGATTTTTAGCATCAAAAATATAATAGTTTATAAATGGTCAATTTAATGAAAAATAGTTAAACAGACATTGTCGTTGTTTATAGGCAAATTTCTAAGAAAATAGTTGTTACCCCTTTAAGAAAATGCAGGAATTCCTAGCCAGAGAGGGGTGGAGTCCCTGAGGCTAGATGAGCTTCAGGACACAAAATGCACATTTTGGACCCATTTCTTGGAGCTACACTATAGAAAAACACAAGGTATTCAAGACAAACAACAGAGAAAATGTGGGAGAGATTTTTCTTGTCTGCCTGTCCAGAGAGATGAGCCAATGCACTGTTCCAGCTGGATCCTGGGTGGTCTCAAAAGGTAGAAGTACACAAAGCTGCAGCTCTTCCAATCAGGTCCCATATGTACAAGGGAAGTGACTGTTTGGAGAATCACAATAAACACTGCTGTTCTGTGTTCATGTTCTTTGCTTCCAAGAATTTCAAAGGGCCTGGTTTCTCATCAACAATGACTATGTAACGGATGGCAGAAATAATTAAGAATGTTGTAAGCCTTGAATGCTAAAAACAAAGGTTTTGTTGTTGTTGTTGTTGTTTTGTTTTTCATTAAACTTCTGTGAACATCTATTGAGTGTCCACCATTTACCAGCCACTTTTATAGTTTCACATGTAATGCTTGTTTCAACCTCTGGAGTAGTTTCTCCCTAATTCAAGAGCGAAAATGAGGTTCATGAGTGAAGTGGTTTGCCCCTAAAGCCAAGGATCAAGGAAGTAAGTTAAAATAACTGACTAACTCTGAATCATTATGAAGCATTTTGATTTCCTCTCAAGAGCACAAGAGGGAAAAACAAAGCTACCTGATCCCATTATGGTTTTTCTTGTAACTGAGCATCTGTGTTGGATAGTTTTTCTGTCAACTTTTCACAAGCTACAGTCATCTGAGAGAAGGGAACATGGGTGAGAAAAATGCTCCCATGAGATCACAATGTAGTGGAGCCTATGGGACGTTTTCGTAATTAATTACTGAAGTGGGAGGGCCCAACCCATTTGTGCATCTTGCAAGCCCTAAGCAGGTGACTCTGGGTATTCGAAACAAGATAAAAATAAAACTAACTAATTAAAATAATAAACGGAGCAAGCAGAGTAAGAGAAGAGAAACAAGCCTGGTAATAGCATTCCTCTAGAGCTTCTGCTTCCAGTTCCTGCATCCAGGTTTCTTCCTGCCTTCAGTTTCTTCCCTGACTTCCCTCGGTGTTAGACTGTGACCTGAGACTTCTAGGTGGAAATAAATCTTTCCTTCCACCGTATTTTGGCCACAGTGTTTTCATCAGAGCAGTAGAAATCTGAAACAACACCCATGAGACTTCCCATCATTCTTCTCACCCACTTACTCTCCTCTTCCTTCGTTGGGATCAGGATTCCACCGCTGTAGTAATTTTCTTAGTTGTAGCGATGTAAAAACAAGTTTAGACATTAGTGATGTATTTCAGTCTTCCAACTCTTCCCTCTCCCTCTCCCTTTCTCCCTTTCTCCCTTTCTCCCTTTCTCCCTTTCTCCCTTTCTCCCTTTCTCCCTTTCTCCCTTTCTCCCTTTCTCCCTTTCTCCCTTTCTCCCTTTCTCCCTTTCTCCCTTTCTCCCTTTCTGCCTTTCTCCCTTTCTGCCTTTCTCCCTCTCCCCCTCCCTCTCCCCCTCCTCTCTCTCTCTCTCTCTCTCTCTCTCTCTCTCTCTCTCTCTCTCTCTCTCTCTCTTTCTCTCTCATCTATTTCTCTAATACACACAGAATATATGTTTCATAGAATTGGCAGATTGGTCTTTTATTCTTTCTCAGTGATGTTGAGCAATTTGAGCTCAGATCTCAAGTTTTGTAAAGGAATTACAGACTCTTTTGATACAGAAAGTATCTTATAATTGGATATGCATTGGGAATTAAGTGAAGCACATTACTGCTTTATGATGTCAAGCCAAGAGTTACATCATGCTGCCTCTTCCATCACATGAATGCAATTTCATGTGAAATGATCTGGCCTCTATGGCCCATCTGCTTCTGAAGCTTTTCTACCAAGTTGCCAGAGAAACAGTGGAGAAACCAGAATCATTTCATGCAGACATTGATAAATTTGCTAGCATTATAATTCTCGCCTGAGTACTTACAGCTATTCTTTTCATGTTTTACGAAGTGTAATGCCTTCAAGATTCTCCATGATCGTCCCAGAAATGCTTCAGCAGAAATTGCACATTAAAGTAGTTCTAGAAATCACCTTCTGTCATTTTTTCCAGTACCCTTAAAAGGGAATTGCAATTAGATGCCTACATAAGTTTGAATTCTAATTTCAAATTTATCTCACTACCTGTTTCCAATGCAGTACACAGATGATAGCAGGTCTTCACTTAACTTCTGTTAAAAAGCTGATCAAATAAATGGATGTTCAGAAAAATGAGCTGCCCACTATCACAAAATTGTTTTGAGTCAAAGAAATGATGATTACCCTAGTAATTTTGATTTGCAGCAGTTTTATCCATTTTCAAAGTGATTTTTGTGAAATAATAGTATACTATATAAATATAAGCAGGGATTCAGGTTAAAAAAAAAAAAAAACGTGTGTTCCAAGGTCACGGAACAGCATACACTGTCACTGGACTTTCACAATGGTTATAATTCAAAGGGCAGTGAAACTGGGCCACTAAAACACAATGTTTAACAATGCATTCTCCATCTATTTGTACACAAAAAATCTGGTAAGTTACTTACAAAAATACAGTACTTTTTTTTTTCCAAAACCACTAAACTAAGACATGCAAGCATCGCTTCACCTCTGGACTGACGACTATTCAAACACAGTAAGTATGCCTTAGATAGATATTTTCTTCAGAGTCTAGAAATGATGAATAATTAATAAGTACTTTTCAACTGAATGGTAATATTCAAGAAATTTAGAAGTAGAGACCAAAAGTTTAACAGGTTTTTTTAAAAATGGTGTGTTTGGGGAGGGAGAGTTTGACTACATGAGTACATGTGTACTGCCTGTATGTCTTGTGCCTGCGGACATCAATAGACATCGATCCACTGGACCTGCCATTAGAAATGAATATGAGCCACCATGTAGATGCAAGAGACTGAGCCTGGGTCCTCTACAAGAGCAACAGTGCTCTTGATCTCTGAGCCATGTTTCCAGCCCTGAGACCAAACATATTGATAACAGTTTTTTAGAAATAGACCAGTTTGTTGAACGAAAAAGAAAAGTTTATTTAAAATTTTAACAATCTAGAGAAATACATGTTTTATGCACTGCAGATACAAAAAAAAAAATAAGGAAAGTAGATAATTTGAATGAGCTTATAAA
Source organism: Arvicanthis niloticus (assembly GCF_011762505.2). NCBI lineage: Eukaryota > Metazoa > Chordata > Mammalia > Rodentia > Muridae > Arvicanthis > Arvicanthis niloticus. The sequence continues at coordinate 82,391,908 of NC_047659.1, read as the reverse complement.
CATATGCTAATCACATATCAATCTTGTATTATTATAAACTATAGCCAGCATTCAAAATAGCTGAAAATACATGCATATAAGTTTAAAGAGAAAAATAAAATGAATTTTCTTGGATATAGCACTCAGGCTAAGAAGTATAACATCACAAGGTCCCTCCAAATCCCTTCATGCCCTGTTTTCTTTCTCTTCAAGAATTGTGATTCTGAACATGTTAATCCTTTGTTTTCCTTCATGGTCATTATTACTCATTTGTGTATCTTGAACCATGAGAATGTTTAGTTAGGATTGTTTTAACATTTTACTTAAATGAAAATAGACTATAGGTATTTGCTTGTGACTTGATTTCCATAATTAAACATTTTATTTCTTTTATATTTCTTAAGGCAGATGATTGTTAGCTATAGTTTATTAATTTTATTGCTCTATATTATTCCATTGTGAAAATATAACATGAATTATGAATTAGACTGCTTAACATAATTAGTTCCCTTTCCAGTTTTCTCTGATATATTTCTTGTCTTTTATGTGTCTCACATTGCACAACCATGTGTTTTTTCTAGGTTATATGCTTAGGAAAAGGAACACTTGATCACACTACTGTGACATTTAATACACATATTTAATATCACTGGGCAAAGTGAAGTTGTTTACCCAAAGTGTGCAAATGTAGAGTCTCCATAGATTGTGAGCTATCTCATTGCACCTAAACTTCAGAAATGTTCTTGTTATGCTTATAAAGTCTGATGGGTTTGTGACAGCAGCCAATGATTTTTAACTTCTAGTACTTGCCAGGAGGCTGAAAGACATTTCTTTATCTAGTTCATTTTCACTCCCTCTGATTGGCAGAAATTTAAAGTATATTTTCTGATTGGATATATGAGTGTTTTACAGCAATTGTCTCTCAGTTTAGGCTTTTGTTTTCTTTAAAAACAAGACAAAAACTTCTTGTAATGCTTTTTGATCCATAGAAAACATTAATTTTTAGTGTAGCCAATATTTCCCTTTATCACTCAAACATTTTATACCTGTTTTGAAAATAACTTTTCTAGCTAAAAATGTTAACTACTACATTGTCTTCTAAAAGTTTATACTCTTGCTTTTTATATTTATCTTTAATTTAACTGGACCTGATATTTGCTAATTTTGTGGCACAGAACTCAATATAGTTTTAGCACTATTTATAGAAAAGTAATATTGATCTGCAGCAGGCCCTCTGTCATATATGAACAGAGGTAGAGTGTTTTTTTCCAGACTCTCAATACGTAATTCATTGGTGTAAGGTTGTACTAGCAGCTATTATTATGGATACTAAAATGGCTTCCTCAATTAAATTGCCCTCACACCATGAAACAAGCAGTGTTGTCCCTTCATAACCAAGTCACTTAATAGATATCTGAAAGTTGGGTACATGTAGGTGGTTAATAAAATTTAGTGAAGCCCTTGCAGACTCTTATGTTTTGTGCAAATTGATGAATCTCAAAAGCAAACTTTGGCCCAAACTTAGCCCTTTCACTCTCTGCATCTCTGTCTTAGTGAGTTAAATGAATGGGATCTTGCATTATTTCCTATCTAGCTAAGGAAATCTGATTATGTCAGTAGTATAGTTCAAATTCTTTGAGCATCAATTGTCTTATTTTAATTGTTATAAGTTTTAGGTAGAGCAATGTCCCAGCTAGTCGGATACTTCTCTGTGGCTCTTTTCTCTCTTCTGTTGATCTCTGCCTCACAAACTGAATTGTTAACTATTTTAGTGCTTACTCTAGGTCAGAAAAGACAGCACAGAAAAGAATAGCTAGAACTTTAATATGTAAATTTTTTTAAAAAGAAATCTATGATTTAAGATCTATGAACATGAATACTCTTATTAATTCCTAATGAATTTGGAGATTATGAAATTCCAGTCTAGGAAGTCAGTTATATGGTTCAAAATCAAGTCACACATCCCTCAAAAGATAGCATGATGTCAATAATAGCATGAATTCAGACAATTAAAAATCAACGAAGACCAAATATTATATTCAGCTCATTTGAGACAAAGATTTGACAAAACTCAGCAATGATTTGAGACATCAAGATTATCTTGTCTAATAAATTCAGTTAATGTTCTGGATGGAAGGATCGAAACATTTTCTTTGATATCCAAAGTACAGAACTCTCAGGTGTGCTACACTGTAAACAAATCAGAGCTTTCATTCACATTGGCTTTCTTATTGACCTTGCCTGTGCACAGAGGCATCTCATGCAGATCTCACAGCTGTTGTGAAGAAATGCTTGAATTCAGCCAAGATCTCAGGAGGATAGAATCACCATGAGTCAGAATTTCTGCAAAACCAATAAAACATTTTTGGTGCACACAGGCTCATAGATCTTAATATTGGCCTTCCTGCCAGAAAAAAATACAGGTAAATTTTGATACTAAAACATTCCTTATAATTTGATTTGGCAACTACTGTATCCAATTCTTCTATTACTTTACTGTAAGTTTTAAATGATTTCCCATTGGAGAAGAAATGGCTGTATGTCCTTTCAACCTGCCCACACAATAACCTAGTACTATCACCCTTGAGAGCTGAGGCAAAAAAATTTATAACTTGAACCAAACCATTTCAGAACAGAAAAGGAAAAATTTAATGGCTTTCTTGGGTCTGTTTCAATTGGTTTTTTTTTTTTTCCCTAACAGTTCAAACTATTTCCTAAAGTTAGGGCTTGTTCCTTCTCATTTGTGGTATCTGGTTTCACAAATGATAAGAGTAAACACACTGTTCAATTCTCTTTCTCTTACATGTTTTATGGTCATCTTAGCAATTTATCTAAATGCTGTGTTGCCTCAATTTCTTTATCACACCGCCATTTAGACTGGCCTGCAGCGGTTATTCTGGCCTTTGAAGCACACACAGTGCATGTTCTCTGGAATCAATTTATATAGCTCAATCCATAGCTCCTTTGCTTTGTAACTGTCCTATGATGTTAAACAAGTCCCCAAATATTGCATCTATGAAATCATAATAGGATCTACAATGTATAAAAACTATTATATGAGATATCATCACAAGAAGCAAACATTCCATTAGTGTTCATGGTATAACATTCAGCTTGTGGGTAGCATACTAGACGCATCTCAAATTCAGTCCTACATAGTGGCAGAGTTGAAAGCATGACCTTAAATCTAGTCCAAACTATCTGCATGTATAGATAGTGTAAATGTACACACAATGAACTTTCTTTTTTTAAAATTTATTTTTTATTGGATATTTTATTTACATTTCAGATGCCATCCCCTTTCCCCATTTCCCCTCCCTAGAAAACCCCTATCCCATACCCCCTTCTCCTTTTTGCTTTTATACAATTTTTTTAATGTTAACCAATGGCTTTATAAGTTTGGTAATGCTCAATATCAATCAGAAGTGTAACCTAATAACCAATCTAGATATATCAACTATCTTTGACTGGCAGAGACATGTGAATATCCACCTCCATGTCTGCCCCACCCCCTCTTTCTCTCTCATCACCTAGCTCCTCCTCTCCTTCTCCTCCCGTTACTCCTCCTCTCTGTACTTCTCCCACCTTAGCTCCTCCTACATATCACCCTTCCTGTTAAAATAAAACTTTTCTCTCAAAATACAGTTAGAGCATAACTATACTAATTTATGTCAGTAAGGTGCAAGATAGACCTAATACCCAGTCCATCATTTTGTTGACTAAACAGAACCTCTGTCATCTCTCCTAAATAAAAGACTTAGTTCTGAGACTGGCTTTTTTTTCACTTGGCTTTAGAATAAATGTCAGCTGAAAACCATCCTCTCAAATGTTTTCTCTCAAAGTAAATAGCAAGGATTGGCTATGAGACTATAAGTTTTCAACCCCATCAGAAATCCAGAATGACTGAGTTAACTGAGATTATGGGAAGCACAAAGCATAGCTTCTAAAACATAGCCAATTTATAGAGACCGCTGGACACCTGGACAGTCCCTATACTACAGAATGTTGGAGCATCTGATCTTTAGCCTTCTGGCCCAGGATCATCTGACAGACCTTAGTGCTGCAGAATTATTAAGGGCTGATTACTCTGCTTGGCAGATATAATCAGTCGACTATTCTGCAAGTGTGTCCTTTTCTGGACAATATTTTGTCTGTAGGTGGAAAGAGGCAATTCTTGCCTAGTGGCTGTCTCACCACAACTGGAGTAACTCCAAAGATGCTCAATTTCTTCTTGGAATCCAAGACAGGAAGCTGTCATGAGCAGACAGGTCTCTAATCAAAATGAACATTAATACAGAAATGTTTGTAACATCAATTCTGTGGATTTCTGATGTTTTGAAAACCAACTATCCATGTAAGGCTATCTGGGCTGTTGTCTGTTAACTCCTCTCAGCTATTTCTAAAGAAAATATAGAAAACTCCCTAACAATAAACTCAAAGCCATGAAGCCATGAATTTGCTATAGGCCCTTAACTCACAGTATAACCATCTCAAATAAGTTTTAAAAAGTTAAAGAAGGACTGGGTCTAAGCCTTGTATTTCTAAATGTGTTATACAGGTGCAATGCCTATGATAGTAACAATATTCATCTCACTTTTATATTTATAAGAAGCTTGTACCAATAAAAACCTTAAATTTGAAATCAAAGTAAATTTTGTACCATTTAAGAAATTATAACTTCATCTTAATAACAATTATACATACTTCTACCAGTAAGTTATGGCTATGCAATAAGTCCTAGCTAATCCTCCCTGTTCCACCAAAACCACTACTTTTCCCTAGAAAGGCAGACCAATATTAACCACTTCAGTCCCCAAGCCCAGGGAATAGGGGCACTGACTCTTCATTAACTTCTTCAAGCTGATTATGGGTGTTGAGATAATAGAAGAGGAGTTGGGGGAAGAGTAAATTGATAAGCCTCTGATACTGTGTCTTCACTGCATCCAGCTGGAATTACAGGACATCAGAGGTTCGAGCAGGTGTGCTCAGCTTGCCTGATGAATAGATACACCAAGGCTATGTATTCTGCAATATACAATTCTCAAAACAAATTTTAGTATCAAGATAATTGTTTGTTTGAATTCTGGGATCTAGTCTTCTGGCTGCCTGCCTCTGTCATGTCTAATCCATATAATTCTTGGCGTTTCTATGAAGGTGTGCTCCCACTATCCTCCCATTTTTGCCTCCCTGTTCTCAAATTCCTCAACACTAGGGAATCCAATCTTTCAGGCACCAAGGCCCTCCACTTCCACTGATGCCTAACCCCTTACCCCCCTCCAATTGCTATGAGGGTGTGCTCCCACCATCCTCTCATTCCCACCTCCCTGCTCTTGAAATTCCCCAACACTAAGGAATCCAAACTTTAAGGTACCAAGGCTGTCCACTTCCACTGATGCCTGGCAAGGCCACCCTCAACTACCTATACAGGTGGAGCCATGAGTCCCTCCTTTTGTGTTCTCAGGCTGGAGATTTTAAAAGGGCTACTCCAGCTTGTTCCTTAGGAGCATTTGCTTGAAAAATTGTTTTCCAGCCTTTTACTCTAAGGTAGAGGCTGTCTTTGTACTGAGGTAGGTTTCTTGTGTGCAATAAAATGCTAGGTCCCATTTATGTATCCAGTCTATTAGCCTAAGTCTTTTAATTTGGGAATTGAGTCCATTGATGTTAAGAAATATCAAGGAACAGTGATTGTTGTCTCCTGTTATTTTTGTTATTAGAGGTGAAGTTATCTTTGTGTGGCTATCTTCTTTTGGATTTGTTGGAAGAGGATTACTGTCTTGCTCTTTCTAGGGTATAATTTCCCTCCTTGTATTGGAGCTTTCCTGCTATTATTCTTTGTAATGCTGGGTTTGTGGAAAGATATTGTGTAAATTTGGTTTTGTCGTGGAATATCTTGGTTTCTCCATCTATGGTAATTGAGAGTTTTGCTGGGTATAGTAGCCTGGGCTGGCATTTGTGTTCTCTTAGGGTCTGTATGGCATCTGTCCAGCATCTTCTAGCTTTTATAGTATCTGGTGGGAAGTCTGGTGTAATTCTGATAGGTCTGCCTTTTTATGTTACTTGGCCTTTCTCCCTTACTGCATTTAATATTCTTTCTTTGTTTTGTGTACTTGGTGTTTTGATTATTATGTGACGGGAGGTATTTCTTTTCTGGTCTAGTCTATTTGGCGTTCTATAGGCTTCTTGTATGTTTATGGGCACCTCGTTCTTTAGATTAGGGAAGTTTTCTTCTATAATTTTGTAGAAGATATTTATTGGCCCTTTAAGTTGGGAATCTTCACTCTCATCTATACCTATTATCCTTAGGTTTAGTCTTCTCATTGTGTCCTGAATTTCCTGGATGTTTTGTGTTAAGAACTTCTTGCATTTTGCATTTTCTTTGACAGTTGTGTCAATATTTTCTATGATATCTTCTGCACCTGAGATTCTCTCTTCTATCTCTTGTATTCTGTTGGTGATGCTTGTGTCTATGACACCTGATTTCTTTGGTTTTCTATCTCCAGGGTAGTCTCCCTTTGTGATTTCTTGATTGTTTCTACTTCCATTTTTATGTCCTGGATGGTCTTGTTCAATTCCTTCACCTGTTTGGTTGTGTTCTCTTGTAAGTCTTTAAGGGATTTTTGTGTTTCCACTTTTAGGGTTTCTACCTGTTTACCTGTGTTCTCCTCAAATTCTTTGAGAGTGTTATTTATGTCCCTCTTGAAGTCCTCTATCCTCATCATTAGAAGTGATTTTAAATCTGAATTTTGCTTTCCTAGTGATATGGGTAATTCAGGACTTCCTTGTGTGGGAGAACTAGGTTCTAATGATGCCAAGTACCCTGGGTTACTGATGCTTATGTTCTTGTGCTTGCCTTTTGCCATCTGTATCTCCTTAGTGCTACCTGCCCTGTCCCTGACTGGAGCCCGTCTTTCCTATTTTCTTGGTTGTATCAGAATTTGTGGGGTGGGTGTAACTACTGGGGTAAGTGCTCGGACCCAAAATCTGCTCAGTGCTCAAGCTCAGACAGGATACTGCCCGATTTAGAGCACCTGGGATCCCCACTTCCTCTGGCTTCTTAGAGATTGAGGGCAGAGCTGCCACCCAAGATCTGCTCAGTGCTCAGGCCCAGACTGGAAGGAACCAGTGTTCAGGGCCGGGAGTGACTTCCTGGGTCCTTGTAGGTCCCAATTACTCCCTGTTTGGGGCGGGCCTGTCTGCTTACCTAAGATACTGCCCGAGTTAGAGTGCCTGGGATCCCCTCTTCCTCTGGGTTCTTGGAGATTGGGGGCAGAGCTGCCACCCAAGATCTGCTCAGTGCTTAAGCTTAGACAGGATACTGCCCAAGTTAGAGCACCTGGGATCCCCACTTCCTCTGGGTTCTTGGAGATTGGGGACAGAGCTGCCACCCAAGATCTGCTCAGTGCTTTGGCCCAGACTGGAAGGCCACAATGAACTTTCACTGAAAACATTATAATTACAGTTGACACCCCCCTACTAAATATGGCATCACAGCAAGGAAGTTATTAAAAGAGCAGAAACAAGCATGAAAAGAGAGAGCCTTAAGAAACTGTGATTAAAGACATTTTACTGTCAGCCTTATCAAGCGAAATACCTGAAGGGTTTCCCACACCCCTCAGGCTCATAACCAATCCAAGGCTTGCTCTCCATCCAACAGATGCTTCATGCCTGTACAGAACACTCATACCTGTGCTCCTTTCCCGCCCACTTTCTAATCCAACCCATTCCTGTTCCCTCCCTTGAATTTCTTGAATGTCCTCTTTTGACACACTCTTTTGTGAATATTGGGTCTTAGAATTTTGCTACTCAGCATGTAACAAGAAGGAGACAGAAGAGGTAGAGCAGTCAAGTTCCCACACCAAGTTCACTGATTTTTGAATTTTTAACATGATGTCCAGGAGCATGCCATACAATATTGGATATAAGAAGCATGTCCTAGAACACCCTCTACCTTCATTCTTTAGAAATGGAGGGAACACTCTTTTTTTGATAAATGTAAATTTACCGCTTTTTAGCTCAGTGTTTAACCAAATCCAGTTCATTCTTCACCACATGTAACCTTGTCATTCATTTATCACCCTTCACCTGGCCATGTGTCCATTTCATAGATTCAATTGAAGAGCTGGCTTTCTTTCCAATCCATGTTTCTTATTGATACAACATATCATTCATGATTATCAGAATCTAAGCAGGCAGTCTGAGTCTGTTCTTGAAAGTGCACCATTATTATCAATTACTTCTGCCAAAGCATTTGAGTATTTAATTGTCAACACTTGTAATCACAGTTCTCCTACCCTGCATTCTAACTATTGCCTATTCTCAGTGATCTTAAAAAAGCAGTAACCTGGTGTTCTTATTCAACAAAATCCACAAGAGGACAGTTTAGTAATAATTTTAAGATTTTCTCATAAAAGTTCTGTTTTCAAGTCCCTGAAATCACCAGTGAACATTTAAAAAAGTTAAGTACAGTCATTTATCTTGTTTTAAATCTATTTCACGTGTGTGTGTGTGTGTGTGTGTGTGTGTGAGAGAGAGAGAGAGAGCGTCTACTTGTCTGTAAGTGCATCATGTCCATGACAGTGCCCATAGAGGCTAAAAGATAGTGTGACATTCACTAAAACTAAAGTTATGGGTGATTGTAAGCTACCTGGTGTAGCTGCAATTGAACCTAGATTCACTGCAAAACCAATAAGAATGGTAAACATCTGAGCCATTTTCCAGTCCCCATCCTGTGTTCTATATGAAAGAGAATAATGATTATATCCTCAAGCTTATGTGATGAGCTTAATGAGATAAAGTTGATGAGGAGAACTTGAAACCCAAAGAACATGGAGACCATGCTGAACTTACTTCTGGTCACTCACAATCTCAACAGTTAGTTACTAGTACCCTTAAGACTGGTGTATTTATTTCAATCTTGGTTTTCATGCAATTATAATAGTACTATTGCATTCTGCTTTACTTTAACTTTTTTATTGGTATTTTATTCATTTGCATTTTAATGTTATCCCCCTTCTCAGTTTCCCCTCCACAACCTATCTATTCCCTCACCCTACACCCTGCCTCTCTGAGCATGCCCCCCCCCCCTTATGCTTCACTGCCTAGCATTCTCCTACTCAGGTCATAGAGCCTCCACAGGACCAAGGGGCTCCTCTCTCACTGATGCCAGATAAGGCTGCCCTCTGCTACATATGCAACTGGAGCCAATGAGTTCCCCCTTGTGTACTCTTTGGTTGGTGGTTTAGTCCATAGGAGCTCTGGGGGGAGGGGGGTCTGGTTGGTTGATGTTGTTGTTCTTCCCATGGGGTTGCAAACCCCTTCAGTCCTTTGGTCCTTCCTCTAACTCCTCTATTAGGGTGCCTGTGCTCAGTGCAATGGTTGGCTGTGAACATCCACATCTGTATTGGTCAGGCTTTGGCAAAAATCTTTCAGGGGACAGCTATACCAGGCTCCTGTCAGCAAGCTCTTCAAAGCATCAGCAATAGTGTCTGGGTTTGGTGTTGACACAACAGTCAAAGAAAATGAAAAATGCAAAAAGCTCCTAACCCAAAACATCCAGGAAATCAAGGATACAATGAAAAGACCAAACCTAAGAATAATAGGTATAGATGAGAGCAAAGATTCCCAACTCAAAAAGCCAGTAAATATCTTCAACAGAATTAGAGAAGAAAACTTCCCTAAGAAAGACATGCCCATCAACATATAAGAATCCTATGAAACTCCAAATAGATTGGACCAGAAAAGAAATTCCTCCCATCATATAATTAAAATACCAAGTGCACAGAACAAAGAAAGAATATAAGTGGTAAGGGAAAAAAGTCAAGTAACATAAAATGGCAGCCCTATCAGAATTATACCAGTCTTCTCACCAGAGACTATAAAAGCCAGGAGATTCTGGGCAGATGTCATACAAACCCTAAGAGAAAAAAAAAAATGCCTATTCAGGCTAAAACATCCAGCAAAATTCCCAATTACCATAGATGAAGAAACCAAGATATTCTATGACAAAACCTAATTTAAAGAATATCTTTCCACAAATCTAGCCCTACAAAGGATAATAGATGGAAAACTCCAACACAAGGAGGAAACTACACCCCAAAAAAAGCAAGAAACTAATTTTTCTTACAATAAACCCAAAAGAAGAGAACCACACAAACATAATTCCACCTCTAACAACAAAAATAACAGGAAGCATCAATAACTTTCCTCAATATCTCTTAGCATCAATGGAATCTATTCCCCCAATAAAAAGACATAGACTAAAAGACTGGATGCATAAACAGGACCCAGCATTTGGCTGAATACAGGAAATATATCTCAGTGACAAAGACAGACACTACCTCAGAGTAAAAGGCTGGAAAAAAAATTCCAAGCAAATGATCCCAAGAAACAAGCTGGAGTAGCCATTCTAATATAGAATAAAATCGACTTTTAACCAAAATTACCAAAGATGAGGAAGGATACTTCATACTCAACAGAGAAAAAAATTAGTAAGACGAACTCTCAATTCTGAACATCTATGCCCCAAATGCAAGGGCACACACATTTGTAAAAGAAATGTTACTAAAGCTTAAAGCACACATTGAACTTTAACATTTTTATATTTGTGTTATTAGTGTGTGAATGTGTGTGTGTGAATATATGTATGTGTATTATGTTCACATTTTCTTCTCAGTCCATAGCTCGGTTATGAATTTGATGTTAAAATTTATATCATTCTTTTGAAAACAATGTAATTTTGTATCATTTCAGAATTAATTAACTCAAAATATTTTAAATTTGGAATTTGGATTTGACTATAAAACAACTTGTGCTTTCCTCCCTCCAAGTGAACAGTGGAAAATTCAGAATTAACAAAGGAGTTGTGCAATGGTTCAGACGACTGCAGAAGATTAAAATTCTTTTAAAATGAATTTTATGTGAGAGGTTCCTTTGGTTCGTTCTTTGAAAAAAGAAGTAGTTCAGTCTTGGAAATCACTGTGCTTATTAAATTATCTCTAAACTTCTGGACTTTCTCAAGAATATTTATCAAAAGGTATGCAAGAATGGTAAAAGTTAGTCACAAATGCAGTTAAACATTTTTATAGAGCAGAGCTTTCAACAAATGGTAGTGGCAAATTTTTTTTGTATGTTTGGAGACAAACTAATAAATTTATTTTTATCTTATGGCTCATGCCAAGGTAAATTCCAGAAAAAGTAAAATTCAGTGTCAGAAAATGAAGTAACCCAAGCATGAAATAAATCTGTAATCCCAGTATTCAGAAATCAGAGGTAGGAAGATAATAGCAAATTCAAGGCAAACATAGTGTAATAAAATAATTCAAGGTACGTCAGATTCATTCCATGAGATCTTATGTCCCACAAACAGAAAAGCCACTATAAGATAACACCCAATATTACTATTATCAGCAACAGGGCATTACTTTCTAAATATTAGGTATCTAAACACCAAATAGAGAAAACATAATGGAATATTTTGATGTGTTTGACACAAAACATTGAAAGACTTAAGTATCTCTAAAAGACACATATAAAAGTGAAGAATATCATCAAATATTAAAAGTCAAGAAAGACAAGGACTGAGGAACTAAGAAACACAAGTGCCAGGTAAGATTCTAAATGAAGTATGAAGTTCTGGAGAAAAAAAAAGACACTAACAGAAAATTAATGGGCCGGGCAGTGGTGGTGCATGCTTTTAATCCCAGCACTTGGGAGGCAAAGGCAGGCGGATTTCTGAGTTCGAGGCCAGCCTGGTCTACAGAGTGAGTTCCAGGACAGCCAGGGCTACACAGAGAAACCCTGTCTCGAAAAAACAAAACAAAACAAAACAAAAAACAAAAAACAAAAAAAACCCCAAACAAACAAAAAAGAAAATTAATGAAATATTAAAGTGTAAATTTCTGGTTTCTTTGGAGACTCAGATGTGTCATGTGATGTTTTTCTGGGTGCTGTCTTATAAGAGGCTATTTTTGCTGAGGCAGATACTTAAAAGTATGTGTGGTGTTTGAAAAAAGGATAACTGTAACTCAAAAGATAGTTAATGACATTCTTGCATTGATTTGCCTTGCAACACTTTGTTGGTCTGCGATGATCTTTGCTCATTGTGACTTTGTACAGAAAAAATGCACCAAAGAAAAACTCAAGTTTTTCCAGCTGCTTCTTGACACTTCTTTAGACTAATGTTAATTTGGTAGAGCCTTACAGTTTCTTCTGGATCCAGCGGCTGCTACTGTTTTTTTGTGTGGTGTTTGCCAATTAGACTGGAATGTCCCTACTGATTCAAGTTTAGAATCACACCAAGAATGACTTCTAAATAGGTCCATATCCCTTGTTTCCTATCAACCTTTCTTCTCCCTTATCTTTAGTCAGTGGGCTAGAAGGAAGGTTGAAGCATGTAAGAACCCTTATTAAAGTTGGTTTTGAATAATCTAAATGTACAAAAATTTAAATAATTTCTTATGCTTGTTTAATAAAATTTAGCTCTTTACTTTTTGCCATTGCTTTGTAATTACATAAGGTGTGAACATCATCACCATGGGAATTTGTGTATAAAGACAGTCTTCAAAGTAGCTTCTCTAGTTTTATTTGTATTTGCAAGTATAAATTTATCTTAAAATTGAGAAAAATGAAGAATATGATAAAATCAGAATTTTTAAAAATTTTCATCATGAGAGATTAATGGATTTAATTCTCAAATATCTTTGAACTCATATACAAATACCCTAAGTAGAAAAATGATAAAGTGAGATTACCAGACATACTACAAATAAAAAGAAAGAAAGAAAAAAAGAAGGAAAGGAGGGAGTGAGGGAGGGAGGGAAGAAAGAGAGAGAGAGAGAAAGGAAGGGAGAGAGAGAGAGGGAGGGAGAGAGAGAGAGAGAGAGAGAGAGAGAGAGAGAGAGAGAGAGAACAAGGTCTATGTCTCAAAGAATTGCTTATTGACTAAAGGTGCTTTCCTGTGAATAAAAATGACCTGAGTTCAGTCCCAAGTGTTTGCATAATGGAAAGAGAACATTGACTCAAACATGGTGTTCTTTGACCTTCACATTATGGCATGAGCATAGGGAAAGAAAGAAAGAAAGAAAGAAAGAAAGAAAGAAAGAAAGAAAGAAAGAAAGAAAGAAAGGAAGGAAGGAAGGAAGGAAGGAAGAAAAAAAGTCTGTACTCTACCACTCTCTGTCAAGACTTGAATTTAGATTCTTCCCTTTCAGAAGGATGGGAAAGTGAGATCACCTGTTCAAAGACTATATACATCACTATCTATCCAAAGAATTGTCTTGAACTAGCAACAGTGATTTAACATGAAAATGTTAAGTCCTAAACAGATTGATGGATGTCTGTGATGCCCAACTTGCTTGAAAACTTGGGCCAATCAAATTAGATTGATTCCTGGTCTATATGTTGTATTGTGCCTTAGACTATAAACACAGTCTTGGTACATTGCATTACTTTAGCTTTGTTTGGTAGAAATGACAATTAGTTAAACAACATAGTAATTTCAGTATGCTTCAGAAACCTCAAATGATAGAACTGCTATATTCCACGGATGATTGAGGATTCAAAATTTAGAGTAATACCTTCCAAATTGTAATATCCTAAAATTTATGAGTTAGAACTGATTTTTTAATGAACAGATTTTTTGAGATGCCAACTTGTACTTTTTGTCATTATTTAGAAAACACTTAAATTGAGCTCAGAATCAATTAATTCTTGTCTTCAAAAATACAGTGTATAACCTTCAAGTCATTTATGTGTTTTACAGAGTTTTGCTTGAACTGAGAAACTCACCACTGAAGAGTCAAAGTTCCAATCTCAACCAAAAATCTACAAGACTTTCAAAAAGACCCTTTTATTCAGCTTAGTAAATGAGTATCCCCATCCATTGGTTCTTTGTTATTCTGCTTTTTATTATATAATTATAAACATTTATTTTTATAAAATAAAATTGGAGTTTTGACATGTAAAAATTCAGTAAAAACTTATAACAGATGAGAGATATCAAGATGGAATATACTTAATTGCACTATATATAAGCTGTTTTTTACAATATGATGTCAGGTCTAATAAGAACTTGTCTGGAGTTATTTGTATTCATGAAAAATGTGTGCCACTCAATGGCAAGTGTCAAAGCCAATAGACAGGCCTTCATTATTACTATTAATTATTATTATTATTATTATTATTATTATTATTATTATCCCTCTTCTCCTTTTCCTTTTCCTTCCTCTTCCTCTTCTTTTTCCTCTTCCTCCTTTTCTTCTTCATTATTCTCATCTTCTTCAGCCTATGCCACAGTTATTTGTTATGTAATTGTGATTGTTAAGGTGAGTACACAGCTCAAAATTAAAAACTATGTACAAGTCATCATTAAGTAGTAACTAAACAGTGCCAAAAAATTCTTCATACTGAAACTGATTTCTTTGTTATCTTTCATGAAGTTGGTGTATATGAATATCCTAATACTTCTTTGTCCATTCTGTGATATGAGATTGGACAATGTATTGTTATGCTCTGTCAGCCAAAAAATTCATGATGATTTGTTGTTCTTGTTGTTGTCCTTGTTGTACATCTGAGCTACAACTCCACCTTGATACATCTCAACTTGCATTAACTTCCCAGTTAAATCATAGAGCATCATGTTCTAGCATACTTTTATCCTCTTAAATACCAGGACACCACAAAGCCTTCCTTGTATCTCTAGCATCACATCAAATATTGGTCCATGGTTCTCTGGTTGCTTATAATCATTCATGGACAGATGGCATAACATTAATAGGTTAATGAGAAGTAAAAAGATCATGAAGACCATGGTGTTTCACCCTCACTAGTCACAAAATGTCTTCATATTTTGTCATACAGAAACATATTCCACGAAAAACATTCATTTTATAACCTACTTCTCTCTACCTCTCCTTTAATTCCTGACACCATGATCTAGACATGTGTCCCTGATTCAAGAGTCTGTTATTCAAGATGAAGGCATTTCCTGTATTTTCCAAAAATATTGGAACTAGAAAATGTTCCGAGCCCCTCCGTGTCCCCTTCGCCCGCGAAAGAGACATGTGAGGCAGTGTTCGGGTGGTTACCACAGCGATGCTTTATTCTTGTATCAGCAGAAGTGGAAAGACCCCAAGCCCGGAAAAGGCACTGCTATATGTACCCTAGAGTGGCGTGTTCACTTCTGATTGGCTGTTCACTCATTACCCATAATACGCCCCGGGATGGGCAGTGACTTTGGCGCGCTTTTTGCCTTTTGCACCTGCGTAGTTAGTTGTTTACTTGTGGGAGCACAGGATGCCCTCACCATCTTGTAATGGTGAATGTTGTCACGCTCACGCGGCTCCTAACAAGAAAAATCTATAGAACTTACCAGAGTTCATATTCTTCCTTACATGTTCAATAAATTTGTAACCATAGTGATAACATTACATCAAGTTGACAAAATCCAATGTTTGTCATTAGCACTATATTAGAAGTCTCCATAATTTAAAGAAGTCCTTTTTCTATGCCCTTGTGACTTGTTTCATTATCATAAAGGGCAACAAATGACTTATATAAAATTTATGTTAGCCAGGCGGTAGTGGTGCACACCTTTCATCCCAGCACTTGGGAGGCAGAGACAGGCGGATTTCTGAGTTCGAAGCCAGCCTGGTCTACAGAGTGAGTTCCAGGACAGCCAGGACTACACAGAGAAACCCTGTCTCGAAAAACCAAAATAAAATAAAATAAAATAAAATAAAATAAAATTTATGTCAATTCATTTCACAGTTTTCAAATAACATTTGAATATACCAACCCAGTGTCCTGGACTCAATCTTTCACTGAATCTGGAGCTGCCTAGCAACCAACAAGTCCCATGGACCTTCTGCTTCCCATAGTATAGAAATTGTAGCTAGATGTGTAGCTATGTCTAGCTTTCTATAGGTTTTAATAATGGGAACTCAGGTTCCCATGCATCGTTGTTCACTAAGTCATCTCTCCAGCTCTGGTGTACTTAAAGTTTAAATGAGATAGTGACTGTAAATCTAAACATATTATAAATTAATAAATGTTAGTGATGTTCATTAATGATGAGGAAGTTACAAAGACAAAAGTAGTAGGCAAAGGGATATATTTGCAATATGTTATATTGATGACTGAACATTGAGAATAGCAGAATAAGTAGAATAAGCAATCAAAGATAACCTAATGTTTTCAAATATTATAGAATCAGGGATATTAACAAGTGCAATTTATATTTGAAAGGGAAAAGAAAACACCTTCAGAGACTATGAGAGAATGTGACCTCACCTCTCCTATGCACAACTTTAAGGATGATTAGTCTATTCAACAGCTAATACTCTAGTGAAAATGCATTGCCCCCATATTCTGAAGTCCTAAGTTTTTAATGCTATTATGCTTATTGTGCTCAAAATGAGATTCCCAGACTAGAAACCTAAAGAGTTCTCTGGACCTTTTTAGAAACGTAGGACATGATGTTTAGCTACCCCAAAAGCCTACTGAATCATAATCAACATTTAAACAAAATCTCAAGGCAACTAATGAGACAAATAAGTTTCCAGCAGCTTTCCATCTGTGGTGAGAAGAGGGGATCTGGAAGAGGCAATGCCAATCATTAAGACAACCAAATCTCTAGGGTTTACTTTTAGACCGTAGTCTGATTGAAAAAATCTTCTGTGTTTGTTCACACAAAAGGCCTGAAGAATCATACAGCATAGCATCACACTACTTCGGTTTGTTCCATTTCAATTTATGAGCCCGTAACGAGTCAAAGAAGAGACTACAAACAGATGTTAGGTTATTTGAAGTAAAATAGTTATGGAACAGAAATATTCACATATTTAAATTCCATAAAATAATAAAAATGATCAAAAAACTGTGGCATTTTTACATGCTTCAAGAAAAGATGTGGCTTTTACCATTATGTTTAGATTTGGATTAAAACTCTTTCATTTCCTCAATCCATATGTTTTATTTGACTTACATCCTTGCCATTGTAAGCCCATGCCATTTTCTTTTGTAAGTTTCAGGTATAATGCAACCTAAAGCTGTACATACAGCAAATTACTTGTGACAGTGGTAATGTGGAAGAAACTTTCACTGCAACATGCCACACTGAAACATCTGGAGTCATTCAAAATCAGACTACAAGTATTTATTTTTATAGTCACAGTAGATCATCTCTATTACATAGTTTGCCAAACATTCAACTTTAATTTGTAAATTTATTTTCTCCTGTACATAGAGAGTGAAATATTGCATGTGGACATTGATAGACAGAATTAGATGTCAAAAATGAAATAAGCTACTCCTTCATATTTTTATTTCAAAAAGTCAGAAAAAAACCTCAGGTTATGGCTTAGTAATTATAAAGCTTCATACTATATGGGAAAGTATTGGTTTCTAAAAATAAATAACATTCACAATATTCACCTTAGATAGAGCTGAACACATACACAATTAATTGAAGATGTATGTAGTGAGAATCCACTGTGTGAGTGCATTCTTGAGCCTGTTTATTGTACACAAAAGGTACATAGCTCAGGAAATATACAGCCCTTTCCCTCTGGGAAATTACACGGATCACAAAAGATGTACAATTGCAATTTGCAACAAATGTATACTATGCAGTAACAGTAGATGTTATAGGCAATTGAAACTTTCAGAGAGGTGTGTCCTCAGGAGGTGATGACACAGATAATACCTTACTGAATATTGCTACCAAATTAAAGGTCAATTTTAGAAAAGAAAGATCAGGGAGAGAATGAAGCCAAAGAAAGTGAATTCTAAACACAAAACCCAACAAAGATATGGTGGTATGGTATTCTAAGGAAATTAAATTACCATTTGGTAAGGATGCAGAAAAACCTGCAACAACGAAAAATGGAGAATGACTAAGGTTGAAGTCAAAGGACGGATCAGACTAAGTACTGTAAGCCACAGTAAGGATTTTGTGTTCCATATTGAAGATCATAACTAATTAAACTTATGCAGAGGTGTTACTTGCCATTTGTTTTATTTCTTCATGCTTTGCGTTTCCTCCTTTTATTTCTTTTTGAGATTATATAATTACAACACTTCTTCCTTCCCTTTCTTCCCACTAAATACTCCCTTATCCCTCTTTCTACTCTTTGTCAAATCCATTACTTCTTTTTTCACTAATTTTTTCATTAATACATTCATATGTATATACATACATATTCCTAAATATAACATGACCAGTTTTATAAAACTGTATGTATGTATGTTTTCAACGACTTATTCCTCTTTTATTTTAATTAATTATTTTATTTACTTACATTCCAGACATTGCCATCCCTCCCAGTCCTGCCTTCCACAGTTTTTCATCCCATTCCTCTTCCCCCTGTCCTCTAAGAGGGTGCTACACACACACACACACACACACACACACACACACACATTCTGAGCATGTCCCTTCCCTGGTGCCTCAAGTCTTTACAAGATTAGGTAAATTTTTTCCCACTGAGGCCAGACCAGGCAGTCCTTGTTATATATATTCAGGGATCCTCCAGACCAGCCTGTGTATGACCCCTGTTTTGTAGCTCAGTCTCTGGAAGCTCCCAGGAGTCCGGGTTAGTTGGGACTGTGGATCTTCCTATGGGTTATCAACGCCTTCAGCTCCTTCAATCTTCCCTTAATTTCTCCATAGGAGACCTCAGTCTAATGGTTGGATATAAGTATCTGCATCTGTTTCAGTCAGCTGCTTGTTGGGCCGCTCAGAGGACAGCCTTGCTAGACTCCTGTCTGTAGGCACATCGTAAGCATCAGTAATAGTGTCAGGCCTTGGTACCCTGCCATGAGAAAGATCCAAAGTTGGGCTGATCACTGGACCACCTTTCCTTCAGTCTCTTTTCCATTATTGAGGGACTTGTTTCTTAAGGTAACTGCTCACTGAAAGGACATCTGACTCCTCATCAGAGAAGATAGAAAGTTTGTTTCATCTCCACCATATTTTTTTATCAATTTTCTGTGTATTAAAGTAGCAACAGTCATTTTGTATCACTATTAACAAAATACAGTACATTTTATATCTATGTTTTGTATCAAAACTTGTTCACACTCATTTGTGCATTTTAGAATATATGCATTGTAAGAAATCATTGGTAATTTACAGATAGGAAGTATTTTTTTAATTTGACAAAATTATGAAAGTAAAATATATATCAAAGAGATTTTGCTCAAATGGAAGTTTAAAGCTCTAGTCATAACCTAATTATTAAAGGGAAAGATAAAAAATAAGGGAAATATGAAAATGGAAAGAGAAGACTCAAGAAAATTTCACAATAACCAGAGGCTGGAATCATATTTGCCAACTAGGAGAGAAACAGAAGGGAAGATTTGACAGTGTTCATAGTTATATATGAAGACTGAAGGAGAAAGAGTTTCATATTTACAACATTTATTTCTCAGACTCTTGATAGATTAGAATCTTTTATCAAAATGGGTTGTCGGAAAATAAAACAAATTTGTAGTAGAAGTTCTAACAAGTTGAGTTTGAGACATTATGTGTATCCTCAGTTCAGTAGATCTATGAGTTCTGAAGCCAAGGACATTCCTTAGGATAGGGACAATTTCATCTTCAACTTAAAGATATTTGATGCAGCAGAGTGTAGTCTAGTCACTACAGTGGAGTTTGACCTAGTTTTTAGAGTGGAGTTTGACCTAGTTGGCAAATATGATTCCAGCCTCTGGTTATTGTGAAATTTTGTGCTTTCATAGTCCACTGAATTTAGCAACTATTGTTATTTTTACTTAATCTTTCAAAATATTACATATGTATGCAATGTATTCTAAACACAATTGCCCCATTACTTGCTCTTACCTCTCTCCCACTCCCACAGACCACTTTCTTTGAAATTAGTCTTCAGACTTTCATGACTCATACTTTTGTATAGGAAGCCATAGGTACAATGTGTTTAGGGTTACATTGGCAATGAAATATTCAGAAGACAGTGTCCTTAGGATGCCTTTCCATCCTACAGCTCTTTCAATCTGTTCACCTCCTTTTTTGGTGATGTTCCCTGGGGCTTAGAAAGGATGGTATGGTTGTCTCATTTAGGGATGAGGACTCAACAGTAATTTGCAAATAATATTATTCCATACATTATAAAATACACTAAAGACTCCACCAGGAAAAAAATCTTAGAGTGGATAAACACTTACAACGAAGTGGAAGAATACAGGCTGCATTGCCCAGAGGTGGTAGCACATGCTTTTTATCCCAGGGAGGCAGAGGCAAGTGGATCTCTGAGTTCAAGATCAGCCTGGTCTACAGAGTGAGTTCAAGGAGAGCTAGACATACACCAAGAAACCCTGTTTCAAAAAAAAAAAAAAAAAGTGAAAAGATACAACTTAATATACAAAAGTCAGGGGTTCCCTCCGGTCTGGGCCAGAGCACTGAGCAGATCTTGGGTGGCAGCTCTGCCCCCAACATCCAAGAACCCAGAGGAAGCAGGGATCCCAGGCACTCGAACTCAGGCAGTGTCCTAGGTAAGCAGACAGCAGGGCCCGCCCTAAACAGGGAGTAACTGGGAACCAATAGGACCCAGGAAGTTACTCCTGGCCGGGAACACTGGTTCCTTCCAATCTGGGCCAGAGCACTAAGCAGATCTTGTGTGGCAGCTCTGTCCCCAACCTCCAAGAACCCAGAGGAAGCAGGGATCCCAGGTGCTCTAACTTGGACAGTGTCTTAGAAACTAGTTCTCACATCTGAGGCCTAGATCAGACCTCTGCCAGGTCTGCTGTTGTGTGGACCCCGGATTCCACCTGAGACATACTGGAAGGTCCACTCAATCCAGATCCACAGAGGAACAAATGAACTCAGAGCTTCAGACAACATATCCTGAGATATTCTAGAGGAGACACTGCACCCAGAACAACAGACACCTAGCTGGACTACTACCTTGGAGGCACCATATCCTGAGGCATCCTAGAGGTACCACTGTAATCAGTGCAGCTGGAAAAGATCACAGAGACATCTGGACCCCTAGGAGATCAGACACAAGCTAGATAACTGGAAAGACAGGCTTCAGTCAGAGACAGCAAGTACAGGCAGCACTAGAGTTAACCAGATGGCAAAAGGCAAGAACAAGAATGTAAGCAACAGAAACCAAAGTTACATGGCATCATCAGAACCCAGCTCCCCCATCAGAGCAAGCCCTGAACACCCCATCACACCAGAGAAGCAGGAATCAGAATTAAAATCACTTCTCATGATGATGATAGAGGGCTTTAAGAAAGACATAAATAACACTCTCAAAGAACTTAAGGAGAGCACTGGTAGACAGATAGAAACCCTTAAAGAGGAAACACAAAAATCCCTTAAGGAATTTCAAGAAAGTGCAACCAAACGGGAAAAGGAATTAAACAGAACCATGCAGGATCTAAAAATGGAAGTAGAAACAATAAAGAAATCACAAAGGGACAATATCCTGGAGATAGAAAACCTAAAAAAAAGATCAGGAGTCATAGACACAAGTATCACCAACAGAATACAAGAGATGGAAGAGAGAATCTCATGTGCAGAAGATACCATGGAAAACATTGACACAACTGTCAAAGAAAATGCAAAATACAAAAAGCTACTAACCCAAAATATACAAGAAATCCAAGACACAATGAGAAGGCCAAACCTAAGGATAATAGGTATAGATGAGGGGGAAGACTCCCAACTAAAAGGACCAGTAAATACCCTCAACAAAATTATAGAGGAAAACTTCCCTAACCTAAAGAAAGAGATATACATAAATATACAAGAAGCTTACAGAACTCCAAATAGTTTAGACCAGAAAAGAAATACTTCCCGCCATATAATAGTCAAAACATCAAATGTACAAAACAAAGAAAAAATACTAAAAGCAGTAAGGGAAAAAGGCAAAGTAACATATAAAGGCAGACCTATAAGAATTACACCAGACTTCTCACCAGAGACCATAAAAGCCAGAAGATCCTGGACCGATATCATACAGACCCTAAGAGAACACAAATGCCAGCCCAGACTACTATACCCAGCAAAACTGTCAATCATTATTGATGGAGAAACCAAAATATTCCATGACAAATCCAAATTTACACAGTATCTCAACACAAATCCAGCACTTCAAAGAATAATTGGTGGAAAACTCCAACACAAGGAGGGAAACTACAACCTAGAAAAAGCAAGAAAGTAATCTTCCAAAAACCCCAAAAGAAGATAGTTACACAAACATATCTCCACGGATGTTAGTCCAAAAGCTTGGATTAGCGAAGACTCAACCCACAGACCACATGAAGCTCATGAAGAAGGATGACCAAGAGGGGATGCCTCAGTTCTACTTAGAATGAGAAATAAAAATGCTCAAGGGAGTAAATAGGGAAACAAAACATGGAACAGAAACTGAAGGAGGGGCCATCAGGAGACCTTTCCACCTGGGTATTCACCCCATGTACAGCCACCTAATCTAAACACTGTTGTGGATGGCTGGAAGTGCATAATGTGAGGAACATGATATAGCTGTCTCCTTAGAGGTCAGCCAAAGACTAAAACACTCAGAGGACAATGTTCACAATTAACCACTGATATGATCAGGGGTTTCCCAATGGAGAACTTAGTGAGAGGACTGAAGGAGCAGAAAGGGTTATTGACCCCAGGTGGAAAGCAACAATACCAAACAACCAGAGCCCCCCCCCCCCCAGGGTCTAAACCACCAGCCTGGGAACACATAGGGAGGGACCCAAGACTCCAGAGGTATATGTAGGGGAGGATGGCCCCGTCGGACATAGGTGGGAGAGGAGTTTCTTGGTCCTATAAAAAAATGAATGAAAAATGAATGAATGAACACACAGTGGGGGGGGGGATGTGAGGGCGGGGAGGGGATAGTGAGGGGGGTAGGTGTGGTCACTGCCTCATAGAAGCATGAGGAGGGGGATGGGATAGGTTTCTGGGTGGTGGGAGGAAGTAGGCTAAGGGGATAAAATCTGAAATGTAAATACTACAACCAATTTTAAGAAGCAGGGAAAAAAAAAGTCTTCAGAACCAACATCTTTTAAAAAAAATGTCAGGCCCCTGGGGGTGGGAAATTTTTTTTTTTCTTGATACTAAAACTTTTCTGAGAATTGTATATTGCAGAATACACAGCCTTGGTGTATCTACTCATCAAGCATACTGAGCAGACCTGCCCAAACCTCTGATGTCCTGGAATTCCATCTGGATTCAGTGAAGACACAGCATCAGAGGCTTATCAACTTACTCTCCCCCCCCACCCCTCTTCTAAAATATCAACACCCTTAATCAGCTTGAAGAAGTTAAAGAAGAGTCAGCGCCCCTATTCCCTGAGCTTGGGGACTAACGTGGTTAATAATGGTCTGTCTTTCTAGGGACAAGTAGTGGTTTTGTTGGAACAGGGGGGATTAGCTAGGACTTACTGCATAGCCATGACCTACTGGTAGAAATCTGTATAATTATTATCAAGATGAAGTTATAAATTCTTAAATGGTACAAAATTTACTTTGATCTCAAATTTAAGGTTTTCATTGGTACGAGCTCCTTATTAATATAAAAGTGAGATGAATATTGATATGCTCATGGGCATTGTGCCTGTATAACACCTTTAGGAATACAGGGCCTAGACCCAGCCCTTTTTTAACTTTTTTAACTTATTTGGGACGGTTAACCTATGAGTTAAGGGACTATAGCAAATTCATATTTTTGAGTTTATTGTTAGGGTGCTTTCCATATTTTACTTAGAAATAGCTGAGAGGAGTTAACAGAAAACAGTCCAGGTTACCTTACATGGATAGTTGGTTTTCAAAACATCAGAAGTCCATAGAACTGATGCTACAAATATTTATATATTAATGTTCATATTGATTAGAGACCTGTCTGCTCCTGACAGCTTCCTGTCGTGGATTCTAAGAAGAAATTAAGCATCCTTGGAGTTACTCCAGTTGTGTGGTAACAGCCACTAGGCAAGAATTGCCTCTCTCCATCTACAGACAAATTACTGTCCAGAAAAGGACACACATGCAGAATAGTCGACTGATTATATCTGCCTAGACAGAGTAATCAGTCCTTAATAACCCTGCATCACCAAGGTCTGTCAGATGATTCTGGGCCAGAAGGCTGAAGATTTGATGCTCCAACGTTCGGTAGTATAGGGGCTTTTCAGGTGTTCAGAGGTCTCTATAAATTGGCTAAGTTTTAGAAGCTATGATTTGTGCTTCCCACAATTATAGTTAACTCAGTCATTCTGGATTTCTGACGGGGTTGAAAACTTGTAGCTATTTACTGTAAGAGAAAAGATTTGAGTGGATGGTCGGCAGCTGACATTCATCCTAAAGCCAGGTTCAGAACTAAATGTTTTAGTTAGGATAGATGACAGAGGTGCTGGTTAGTCAACAAAATGATGGACTGGGTATTAAGACTATCTTGTACCTCACTGGTACAAATTGGCATAATTATGCTCTAATTGTATTTTGAGAGAAACGTTTTATTTTAACAGGAAGGGTGATGTGTAGGAGGAGCTAAGGTAGGAGGAGTACTGAGAGGAAGAAAAGGAGTAAGAAGAGGAGGAGAAGGATAGGAGAAGCTAGGTGATGAAAGAGAGAAAGAGGGGGGAGACAGGGAGGTAGATATTCATGTATCTCCACCAGTCAAAGATAGTTGTTATATCTAGGTCGGTCAGTGGGTTACACCTCTGATTGAACAATTCCAAACTTATAACGCTTATGATTAACATTATTTAAAAAAAATGTATAAATGCAAAAAGGAAAAGGGGGCATGGGATAGGGGTTTTCTAAGGGGGGGAATGGAGAAAGGGGATGGCATCTGAAGTGTAAATAAAATATCTAATAAAAAAAATATACAAAAGTCAGTATCATTCTTGTACATCAATGACAAACACAAAATATAAATTAGGAAAATAATCCCATGCACCTTATCAAAACAACAAATAAGATAAAACAAACAGAAAACCCATGTCAGAATTAATTTAATCAAAGAATTAAAAAAAACTTCTAGAATAGAAACTCTATAGCACTAAAGAGAGATATTGAAGAAAATATTAGAAATAGAGGGACATACCAAGTCATTAATCAAAAGAATCAATATTGTAAAAATGGTCATTGTACCAAAAGCATACTACAGATTCAATGCAATCCAAAAAAGAAAAAAATACCAGCATCACTTTTCATAGAAATTGAAAAAGAAATCTTAAAATTCACATGAAAGCACACAGATATACTGGCTTATACTTTCATAAGTAACAGAATTGTATTACTTTGATATGGCTTAATGATATTCTGTCAAAAATACTTTTAAAAGTCAATGGACAACTAGGTTGCTTCCATTTCTTGACCATTATTGTGAATATGCCTATAACAAGCATAGAAACCTCAGGTGTTATCTTCAACTTGTTTATTTTATTTCTTTTTTTAATCTATACCCAGTAGCTGACTTTCCAGACTTTTATGTAGTTCTAACTTCACATGTTCAAACATCCTTGTGTTATTTTCCAAAATTAATGTTCTAATTTATAATTTTGACACAACTGTGCTCTTTTCTTTCCAGAATCTCACAGCACTTGTTAACTTAACATTTCCCCCTTTCTTACTTTCTTTCCTTCTTGTTTTCTTTTTCTTTCTTTTTCTTTTTTCACTCAATCCACTCTCATTAGTTAGATGTGACAGCTAATTTTGGATTATTTTAATTTTCCTGTTAGTTTGTGATGTTGAACACTGTTTTAAATGTATTTGTTTACCATTTGTGTGTCTTCTTATGAAAAATGTGAGTCCCTGTCTACTGCCTGTTCTACAGATCAAGTTGCTGTTTTCCCATTGAGTTTTCAGTATTCTAAAAACTACTCTGGATGTCAACCCTTATCCAACTTATAAATACCCTACCTCATTTTGTAAGTCATGCCTGTGCTTTTGTTTTACTTGCTGTGCAGGCAATGTTTGGAAAACATTGTTCCAAATATAGCAACTTTTTAAAGATTTGTTTTTGTTTTAATTATGTGTGTAGAAGAGTAGTGTGAGTGCACAAAACTGCAGGTGCCCTCCAAGTTCAGAAGACAGATTTGGATCTTCTAGAGCTATAGTTGCAGGTGGTTGTAAGATGACCCCTGTGGATTCTGGGAACTGAGTCAGGTCCTCTGCAAGATTAATAAAAAGCTCTCAACTGCTTGGACAATCTCTCCAACCCTAAAATATAGCATTGTTTAATGTGTGCTTCTGATCTTGCTGCTCATGTTCTCCTCCTTTGCTTTACTTAGATTCTTGAGTATAGAAACTCATATAGCTGTGTATTTGTAGAATCGATCACAATGATTGGCATACAGTGTGCTATAAATAACTAACTGTTGAGGGATGGAAAATAACTGCATATTAATGTGATGGAATGCCTGAAGAAATGAATATAGAAGAATCTAACCGATCATACTGCAGACATTTGGAGATGCTTTTAGGCTCTCAAGCCTTTGTTTTAAAGCCATATAAATTAACTAAATTCTCTCAAAGATCTTTAGGGACATTCCAAAAATATCTGTATGGAATCAAGTTATATTAATGCAGTCCTACAGTTTAAGCAAGTCCCAAAACATGCAGTGTCCTTTGGCTACATGAGAAAGTCAATTGTCTTCCAAACTCTGACCAAATTATTCCCTAATAATTGGCAGGAATACTTCCAATCTTTTATAAATAGAATTATTCCAGGAATACAAGCAAAATTGATTGAACCTAGAGAATGAGCTCTTGGAAAATTTGAACAAATCTCTCCTCTCCTTTGGACTATGAGACTGCTTGTGGAGACTTTTCACCTGAAGTCGGCCCACACAGCAAAATCCCACTTTGGATGTAAATGGAACTTAAACTTGGATTCTTCCTGCAGAATCTCTAAAGTCATTTGCTCAGTTCAAAAGTATTTAGCAAAATAAGTATTTTTGACAACATTTATGCTTCCCTAATAGCATTTGGCACTAAAAAAGCTTTCTTGCTTATGGAATATTCATTATTGGCAATTTGGGGTATATTTTCAAGCCACAAAAATCCTCTGCTGATTATGTACCCTCTACAGTTTAGTATAGTGTTGTTTTGGAAGAAGCTGAATTGGGACAAGTTGGAGCCAAGGTACAAGGGCCTTATCCTGGATGCTCACAGCAGCTAGTATCATGTTATGCCGCAACATGGTGAAGTGGAGGAAAATTATCTGAGACATTTGGCATAAAAGAAGGTACATTTTTAAAACTACTACTTAGTTGCAGTCAACACTCAGGAAAAGCTGACACTAAGAGACGTTTAATATGATAACCCTGTGAACTGTATAATGATTACATGTATCTTCAAGACACAACCAAATGTGAATTTAATGATGATACAGCAATCTCCTTGCTAAATATGTAATCTTAGCCTCTGGGACTACTCATGAATAGTGCTACATGAATGTCTGTAGTGAGTGTGTACCCACAGTTCATGACTTTCCTAATACAAGGACAAACTTGATTGCATTAGACATTTTTTATTTAAAGATTTGTTTAGTTTTATTTTTATGTACAAAATTTTTATATGAACATATTTTTGCATACGTGTCTGTCTGTTGTTACATTCACACCAGATGGCAGTGGAGGCCACAAGAAGATGTCAGATCCCCCTAGAACTACAGTTACAAATAGTTTTGAGCCACCATATAGGTTCTTGAAATCAAACCAGTGTCCTCTAGGTTTAGGAACAGACTTTCCATTTTCAACACTGGCACATGTTTAATAGAAGAGTAGAAAAAAATCATCTAATATGTGGTTTGAACTATTTCTTAAAATCCACTGTGATTAAAAATAATAACTGAAAATTACTATTGAGAGGATTCCTTGCAGAGGTTAAGAAATGATGTCTGAATTTAGATAAAACAACACTGGATATTTGTGCAAGTGAAGCTTTCTAATATGCTGTCAAATTAAAAAAAAATAAAACTTCATCAACTATTACAACAGAAACTCAATGTCAGACCTCAACGCATTGATAGACGGGCTAAAGTGAGAGGAGATGGAAGAGATCTGAAATTCACAGTCTACTGTCTAATTGTAAATCAACACAAACTTGCCTTATTGTCAGTACAACTATAGAAGTCCTTAAAATTGGTACTGATCTTTCAGAAAACAGTGGTTATGCATGTTCAATATTCTATTTTTCATAATGTAAATGTGTGGAGAATACTGTTAGGCTCTAACACCTGCTGACATTTTCCAGCCTTAGTCTTAAAAGACATTGCATCAATTATGAGAAAAATTCATTAATATAGAAGAGTGACTTTTGAAAATAGACCTTAAAACAGCACAGTCGCATCTCTCTAACAAAACAGACTAAGACTCTAGAACTCTGACATATGAAATATATAAAAATTATAAATATGTAAAAGAGTTATATATTTCTCCTACAAGAAACTATTGGTAATTTCTATCCAAATAAAAACCTATATGTTCTCCTTTTTTCATAGTGCATTTACTAAGCAGATGTAAACCAGTTCCTGCCTATGTTTTGTGCATTAGTCTGGAGATAGCCAATGTCACACACAAACATCCTCGAAAATTCAATTTGGTAAAAGTTCATGATGGTATGCATGATGAACATGAAGAGCCAAATGTAAACAAGACAATTGTTTGGACTTTTGCTTCAGAAATAGGAAAATCAATTATGTATAGAGAAGAAAGATAAATTTCCTAGGAGATGAAAGAACTGACTCTCCTATTTCTAGAAAGGGAAAATTATCAACTATGTCTTCAATTATTTACAGTTAACACTAAGTGATAACCCGTTGTTCCAAAAACCTTCTTGGTCATCAGATCACCTAGAGCAGTGATTCTCAACCTTCCCACTACTACAACCCTTTAATACAGTTCTTCATGCTGTGGTGACCCCCAAGCATAAAATTATTTTGTTACTATTTTACAACTGTAATTTTGATACTGTTTTGAATTAAAATGTAAATATCTGATATAAAGAATGTCTGATATTCAACACCTGTGAAAAATTTATTCAACTTCCAGATAGGTCATGACCCACTGATTGAAAACCACTTGCATAGAGAAACAGAGGCTAAGAGGGACTTAGAGTATAAGTCCCTATTCAAACTCTCACACATCAGAATTCTCTAAAGGTTGAATCTAAAAATCTACTTTAAAAAAATCTCCCATTCTAATAGTTTATTGGCAAAATGTATAGAGATAATCCTTAGGAAACTGTCAGGCAAAAAAGCAAGAAGATTCACATGTCAATAAAATAATGTTTTTGCATTCAGGGACAAGGCACAACAGGTTGCCAATGAAACTGTTTACTGTTGCCAATGAAACTGGGAGAGATGAACATTTTCTATTTCAGTTTATCTAGTTATTGTCTTACGTTAGTGTATAAACTATATAAATTCTTATTATCTCACTGTCTACATCTATAAAGTCTAAGCAAGAAAAGTCAATTTATATGGCAGATTCTGTAGGGATTAAACTGAATGTCCAGGCGTACCTGTCACCCTGTCTAGCACTGGAGTATGATAATTAGCATTTGAAGAAGGAGCTGTAGAAAATAGAGCTCTGCATCCATTACAATGCTTTCTTGTCTGAAGCAAGTTTTACTGAAGGATTTTTGGAAGGCAGCTATTCCCCTGGAGAAATGAAAAGTTTTGTTTCTTTCAGAGCTTTCATGGCTGGAATCAGTTTGAGAACAAAGTGACTCTCTAGTGGTTTAAGGCTTTTTTTCATACTGGAGTAGTTCAATGTGTAGGTCAATGGCACTGGATTGAGCAAAATTGTTATTACAGACTTGGATGGAAACATACAAGGGAGGTGGATCAAATCTGCAAATGACAAGAGTGGAGAGTGAGAGCTACTGCATGATTTCTTTAATAAGATTATGAAAGCATTGTGTAACACAGGCACAAGGGGATCAGTTCCAGCCTTACTGGAATGAGAAAGAGCTAGCAGTAAGCTCCAGGATACTATTACTTTCAAGCAAAGGATGTGAGAGACTTAATCATTTCAATTCACATGAACAAACTTTTTAATATCTATTCTGTGTCCCCACATCAGTGCTGTATCTATAATACCTCTTGTGACACCTTGCTACATTATTTGTATAGAATCTATCTCTACTTTAGTTTTCACATGTTATAAAAATCAAATTGTGCCAGGAGCAGTGGGGCATACATATGAGTTCATCTGTCTAAGAAACTGATAAAGAACTTCGAATCAATGCTAACCTGGACAACACAGAATCTCTCTCAAAGTTCAGGCTCCAGTGCCTAGCTTGTTGAAGAATCTATCTAGGAGAATCTGACAAAAAAAAACTGAAGAAAAAAAAAGAAATGAAATGAAATGAAAGAAAAGAAAAGAAAACAAACAAAACAATGGTAACAAAACTTACAGAATAAGTCTCTGGGGCTAAATGGCCAGTAACTATAGCCTCCTTAACAAGTTGTAGGCTGGTTGCCTTGTCTCTAAATAAGGCAGACAGCACTTCTGAGAGCCAGTGCCCAATGTTGTCCTCTGGCCACTACACACATGTGTGTTGTGCACCCCACATAGATGCACACAAGATATGGATGCCTTTAAAAATTGTAGCACTGAGCTTGACTTCCCAATATTAACTGAGCCTGCCTCATAAGTTTGCAAGTACTTATGATAATATAGCACTTCTGTAAGTGTGATTCTCAATTGCCAGATACTGACAAAAAAAAGATATTGCAGATAAAAGGTATTCTTATGTTCAAATTCCTTTGTAATTTCTTAAGCTTTAAGAACATTAAGCTTTGGTGTGTTAAATTATGTTAAAATTAGGCATGTTTGGTTAGAGATACCCACAAGATATTTTGTATTATTTGTGACTATTGTAAATGGTGTTTTTTCCTAATTTCTTTCACAGCCCATTTATCATTTGTATAAAGGAAGGCTACTGATTTGTTTGAGTTAATTTTATATCCAGCCACTTTGCTGAAATTGTTTATTAGCTATAGTTCTGTGGTAGAATTTTGGGGGTTACTTCTGTATACTATCATATCATCTGCAAATAGTGATACATTGACTTCTTTGCCAATTTGAATCTTCTTGATCTCCTTTTGTTGTCTTAATGCTCTAGCTAGAACTTATGGTGTGCTTACAGACAGGAGCCTAGCATGGTTGTCCTGTGAGAGGCTCAACAAGCAGCTGAAAGAGTCAAATGCAGATACTTACACCCAACCAATGGACAGAAGCTGGGGACCCCTGTGGTTGAATTAGGGAAAGATGGAAGAGAATGAGGAGGAGGGCAACCCCATAGGAAGACCAGTAGTCTCAACTAAACTGGAGATCTCTCAGACACTGAGCCACCAACCATGAAGCTTACAGTAGCTGATATGAGGACCACACACATATACAGCAAAGGATTGCCTGATCTGGCCTCACTGAGAGATGTACCTAACCCTTGAGAGAGTTGAGGCTTCAAGGAGTGGGGAGGTCTGATTGGATGAGGATCCTCTTGGGGACAGGGGAGGAGAAATGGGATGAGAGACTGTCCCAAGGTGGACCGGAAGGAGAATAACAACTGGGCTGTAAAAAAATTAAAAAATAATTAATTATAATAATAATAATGAAAGATGCAGCAGTGTGGGGTGGAGAACAAAGGTAACCACTAACAAAACCTCTCAGACACCAGGGATGTGGGAGCCTCCTAATGGGATGACATTACCCAAAATACCCAACAGTGAGGAGATGCAACCTGAAGAGATTAAATCCAGTAGACAGACATGGCCCCTAGGTGAGAATTTTTAACCCAGAATTGTTCCTTTCTAAAGGAAATGCAGGGACAAAAAAATGCAGCAGAGACTGAAGAAAAGCCATCCAGAGACCACCCCACCTTGGGATCCATCCCATGCGCAGACACCAAACTCTGACACTATTGTTGATGCCAAGATGTACATGCAGACAGTAGCCTGGCATGGCTATCTTCTGAGAGGCTCTGCCAGCACCTGACTGAGATAGATACAGATAGTTACAGACAACAATTGGATTGAGGTTGGTGACCCATTTGGAAGGGCAAGAGAAGTGACTAAAGGAGCTGAAGGGAATTGCAACCCCATAGGAGGAACAATGATATCAACTAACCAGACCCCTCACAGAGCTACCAGGGACTAAGCTACCAACCAAAGAACATACATGGATTGGTCCATGGACCCTGCTACATATATAGCAGAGGACTGCCTTGTCTGGCCTCTGTAGGAGTTGATGTGCCTGGTCTTGTTGGGGCTTGATGCCCCAGAGAAGAGGGATGCTAAAGGGGTGAGGTGGGAGTAGATGGGTGGATGGGGGAGTACCATCTTAGAGGTAGAGGGGAGGGGGATATGATAAGGAATTCATGGAGGGAGACCAGGAAGAAACGTAAAATAATACTGAATAAATAAATAAATAAATAAATAAAATTATTCTACAAATAACCATTTAGCTTGTTGACCCCAAGGTTTAGCTCTGTCTCTAGTGAACTGTGTATAAGTGCTAACTGTTTGCACTTTGGGAAATTCAAGAGTTAAAATTTTGGAGTTCAATTTGGAAATTCAAGAGTTAAAGTCTCTTGTCTCAGCACCACAACTCCTGGATGCAAAGCCAGAGCTTTCTTTTCTCGAAGAAGACACTAGCACTGCGTTTCCAGTCATTTCTATTAGTGTATGATCCATGAAAGTGGAAGTATGCTTCAACAGTGCTTACATGTAGGCATTATTATTCCACACCCTCCCCTAACTCTCCAGTTCTCCTTTACCTTCTGGGTCCTTCCCAGAATTTCTGAAGTAAGTGAAGTGGGGAGGGGCAAGATGGGTCTCATTCTTAAACTCTGTGGCTCATGAATAATGGAACAAAATAACCTGCTGAGATTAGAAGAAATTCATAGGATCCTCTAATCTGCCCTTCCTTCCTTCCTTCCTTCCTTCCTCCCTCCCTCCCTCCCTCCCTTCCTTCCTTCCTTCCTTCCTTCCTTCCTTCCTTCCTTCCCTGTAATGGTTGGTAAAAGTCCCCTGCTGAGGTGGTAGAGCCACAAGACTTACCCAGGGAGTAGCCTTGCTGTGTCACTGCTCTGGGAATTGCCCTAAACAGTCACTTGCTCATCCACAAGATTTTGCATTAGAGATAATATGAAGTGTCGGGTCACTCAAAGTCTGGAGCTCTGTCTTAGCTTTGCCAGCCCTGACTTGTAACATCAAAGCCCTGACTAATAAAATCAAAACACTCCCTAAAATAAAAGGCTAACTGATCCCATGTTTACTGCTCTACTAAACAGATAATTACATGTCTTTAGGTTCCTACAATTAAAATAACTCACAATGAAGTATGTTACTCCCTTAAACTTCTAACAATGTTATTTAGGCTACTATTTTAAATTCCAAATTTTAGAATAAAATGCCAACAACTTGTCTTAAGTTTGTCACTCTTGATTTCCCTGTATTTCAGACTGCTCACTCACATGGTATCCAGGGTTTTTTTTTTTTTGTTTTTTTTTTTCTGCTATTTTCCATTGAATATAAAAAGCTACTACATGTATTTTTCTCTAAGCAAGGCACAAGCTCAGAGAGGGGTAGTTATTTCTTCACTATACTCAGATAGAACAGATTCTTTAATCTTATTTCATTTCATCAAATTTGTTGATTTTTGTACCACCCTGTTACTTTTTGAAATATTCTGTTTGAATTCCCAAGGCACATTCTCTGGCTTTCTCCAGGGACATGTTTTGTTTGTTTAAAATAATCATTTATATAATTTTATGATCTTTCTACAATGACATGAATAATGTTCTTGGCAAGGAGAAGGGTCTTAAGCTAAAGAATGGAACATCAGAGAAATATACACAAATGAAATATACACAAATGAAATACAAAAATGGCATGCTTTCCTGCCAAGGGTTCCTACTCAAGGAGAATGAAAGGAGGATAGAGCAGAGACAGAGAACATACAACACGTAAGTTTGTGAAGAATTTATCAGTCCAATTTTAGATAGATAGATAGATAGATAGATAGATAGATAGATAGATAGAATTCTGTCACTAAAACCTGCTTAGTAAAAATTCTTCTAAGTCTAAAAACTAATGAAACAGGCTTTATTTTCAATATTATGTTTTACCTATTATAATGCTCTTAATAGGAAATACTAAATCCATGGAATTGAAAGAAGGAAATGGGAGAAAGAGAAATGTGGAGAAGCATGAAAGACTGAGAAAGAAAAAATAATAAAGGCCATTTTGAAATGAACTTATGATAATCTAATTAATTAAACATTCCAGAAAAGTCAAGAAGGTCATTAAGAAATAAGTACAAGATGTAAAAATGTGATAAATACAAAGGTCAACAAATAAAGTCTAACTCTTTACTAAAGATATCCAGAAGAGCAAAGGAAGCAAGAGGAAGGAAATTACAATGAAAATTCTTTAAGGAACTATCCACAAACTGCAGCCCATGTGATCCCATTCTGATAAAAACTAGGGCTCAAGAGCACTCAGCCAAGCCTGCTACTGAAAACATTGAATGTCTGAATAGCCCAGGTCCATTGTAAGTTGTGGCAGGGAAGCTACTGTATAAAGAATGTCATCATGCAGGGTGTTCATTAGGAAGGGTTCCTCAACTGGTATCTGTGCAATAGAAAGTAGGCAGGTAGCAGTGAGGTGGTCATGTTTATTTGCTATAAAGCCTCAATGACCAACACTTTGGGAGTAGTACTGAAGAAGAAAACTTGGCCTTTATGTCTTTCCTCTAGTCGTTGTTAGCAGGCTTCTTCTAAAGGGGGCATACTGACAAATGAACAGTTATCTCAAGCCAAAACAATAAGGACCTCAGCTAAGAACGTCACTGGACTTCCTACCTGAAGCTGGATGAATCAAAGTTATTTTAATTCGATTTGGTTTGGCCTTTATTGTTTTTGTTTTTGATGAAGGGGAGTCTGGATTATAATATCTATTGCAAGCACAACCTGATCAGAATGAAAATCGACTTCTATATTGCATTTGTGTGTACTAGCAGAATGCCAAGCCATTGTCTGGTGCACTGGAAAGACAACTAATAAGCTACACTAGGGCACAATACTGTCTGAGGACAGAAAAAACATAGTCCACTCTCAAAAAAGAAAAACAATATGAATTAAAGTTATCTTTTCCAACAGCAACACCAAAAACTAATCTGCGTCAGTAAGTTGTCATTGATTTCTATGAAGGCTACTGATTTGCATGTTGGTTTTGAATCCTGCCTCTTTGCTGATAGTATATATCAGCCCCAAGAGTGTTGTGGTAGGATATATATATATATATATATATATATGTATATATGTATATATGTATATATGTATATATGTATATATGTATATATACATATATGTATATATACATATATACATATATACATATATATATATGTGTGTGTGTGTATGTGTGTATGTATATATATGTGTATATATGTGTATATATGTGTGTATATCAGATCATCTGTAAATAGGAATATTTTGACTTTTTCTTTCCCTATTTATACTTTCACTCCTACTTCCTCTTTTTTCTTATTACTTTAGCTAAAACTCCAAGCATTATATTGATTAGGAGTAAAGAGAGTGAACACCTTTGTCTTATTCCTGGTCTTAGTGAAAACACTTTGAGTTGCTTTTTAGTTATCATGATGCTGGCTACAGGTTGGTTGTATATGACCATTATGTGGAGGTATGCTCCCTCCATCCCTAGCCTCTCCATTTATTATAAAGAGATGTCAGATTTTATCAAAGGCCATTTCTTTATCTAATGAGATTTATTTACTTATTGACTTACATACACCAAACCATCTCTGTGTCTCTGAAATGAAGCCAACTTGGCCACGATGAATAATCTTTTAAAGAGGATTTGGAGAGAGGAGGCTGGACTCCCAGGAGCTCCAACACACCCTGGAGTGTAGGATGCTGAAGGAGCATGGTGGCTGCCAGAGGAACCAGTGAGACATGCTGATGCCAGGACAAAGAATGATGCTGACCTGTGAGCTTGCTGAGTGCCCTGACAATGGTGACCTGGAAGCTGTATTGGACATATGTTCCCAACCCACCATTGCTTACCTATACCCCTGATAGGACAAGCCTCCTTGCCTCAAGTTTTTAGACCTTGTGGAACAGAGAATCAAAAAGAGAAGTTATAATGACTCTTGTATTGTTCTTAAATGTGACCAGTTATTCAGACTCAATCATGCACTGGTCTAGAAATCAATCCAATATTGGAAATAACAGTCTTCATTTGGAAGCCTGGTTCTGGACATTTTCAGAGACATATATGGAAGTTAGCTGCAGTTCTATATGATGTTAGGTTAGCGAGAGATAAAGTTGAATTTCAAATAGGTGTTAGCACATGTGTTAAGGCTCTTTTAATTGTCAAGCTAAAATTACTTTTGTTTCTTCTACAGTATTTAATGTAAGTTGCATTGATTGTATACCTTCTAATTGTGTTTGTGTTTTAAAATCCAGCATGTAAGTTACAGAGGTCTATCAACCAGCTTTTGTTTTAGTGCCCTGAGTATCACAGAAACTTGGTAATCTAAAAATAGCTTGCAAGTACTGGAAGAAATGAGTCAGGCTTTAAGCAGAAGCAAGAGGGTAGTGGGCTTGATTATTGCTGATATAACAGTTTAATTATATTAATTGCTAGCACCAGTACTTCTGTAATTGCTTTGACACAAGAAGTTAAGACAGCTACTTTCGTTAATCATTTAGCAAAAAAAAAAAAAAAAAAAAAAAAAAAAAAAATGTTACTAATATATTGAATATACCAGAGGATTTAGATAGGCATTTGGAACAACAGATTGATGTTCTTTATCCTATTCAAATTATGGGGAAAAGGTTCAGAATTTAAGGGTAAGGAGCCATCTCCAGTGTTGTGCCAAATACTATTGAATTCATGTTAGCTCTAAAATTTACAGAGATAGTCATTATAATTAGGAAAAAGTTTAAAGACACTTGAAGTGTATTTGGCATAATTCTAACACCTCTCTGGATATTTTAACTTTGAATAGTGAGCTTATGAATTTCAAGAATGCTGCTCTGCTGAGCTCTGATGTGATGGATAATGATGATAAATTTATTCATGGCCTGAGGTCAATATTTCTATCTTGGTCAAGCTTCAAGAATGGCATACATAGTTTGATCATGCTAGCCCATTTTGTCCTGGGAATATTTTATTCCTGCCCATCGTGTGAAAGCTTGTCTTTAACAACACCAACATGTTGGCAGCCAAAGTACATGGCTTGAAACTGAAAGTGGACCCCCAGACAGAGTTATTAAATTAATAGGCTGGCAAGTCAAGGACAGGTAAGATTCTACACAGAGCCTTATCAACTTAAGACATAAGTGCATTGCTTTGGATAATGCATATTCCATGACAGGTAAGAAAAGCATTTTTGCCAGAACAACCTAAGACAGACTAGTCTTATTAATGAAATAAAAAAAGGGGGGTGGGGTGGGGAAGAGGCAGAGAGCCTTTGGGGCTGCTTGGCAAGAATCTAACATGGGCCAAGGACAAGAAAATGGGCTGCTTGGCAGGAATATGATATTGGCCAAGGACAAGCAAGTAGGCTTCAGGCAGGAATCTGACATTAGGCTAGAACAAAGAAGTAATTTTAGGCAGGAATCTAAATTTTAGGCTAGAACAAGGAAGTAGGCTTCAGACATGAAAATGACTTTGGGCTAGGACTGGAAAGCTGGCTCAGATATTTTGGTCATCCTGATAAGCCCTTAGAAACAGTAATCAGGGAGTATTCATGGAAGCGTGTTTAATGCCTTCCTTGTTCTTTGGCTATTTGTGTTTATTGTCTTGCTTGTTCCTTGACTGTTTGCATCTATTGTATTGCTAGATCCTCAACCTAGAACTGACCTTAATACATGAGTATAATTAAAATGGTATAAAAGCAAAAAGGAGGAGGGGGGATAGGATAGGGAGTTCTAGGGAGGGGAAATGGGGAAAGGATATGACATCTGAAATGTAAATAAATAAAATATCCAATAAAAAAAAAGAAAAGAAAAAGAGGATTTGGATTGTGTTGGCTATTATCTTACTGAGACACAGGGATATGATTCTATAATCTTGATATTGTCATTCTTACATCTTTATCTGGTTTGGATGTCTGGATCATATGATTTCATTAGGAAGAGTTTAAGAGCTCATCTTCTTTGTTTTATGGAACAGTTTATGCAGCATTGATATTAGTTCTTCTTACAAGTTCTGATAGAACTATGCAAGGAACCCATTTGTTCCTGACTTTGTTGTTATTGGGAAAGGTTTTATTACTATTTTAAACTCATTGCTATTTAATAGATCTGTTTAAGTTATTTAACCTTACTTTTATTTTCCTACTTTCTATCTAGGGACACTTCCATGTCAGCTAGGCTTCCAAGTTTAGTGGACCAGAAGTTTTTAAAATATGCCCTTATAATTTTTCAATTATTGATGTCAACTGTAATGTCCTCTTTCTCTTTTATAATTTTATTAATTTAGATCTCTCTATTTCTTTTAGCTAATTTAGGTAAGGATTTTTAAGTTAATGTTTGCAAAGAACCACTTCTTTATTCATTTAATTTTTGAATTGTTTTTTTTTTCCTTTGTCTTTGATAACTTTGGGTTGAAAGTCTATTTTATTGGATATTAGAATGGCAACACTAGCTTGTTTCTGAGACCATTTGTTTGGAAGAGCTTTTTCATCCTTTTACTCTGAGATAGTGTTTGTCTTTTGTTATTGAGGTATGTTTCATATATGCAGCAAAATGCTGGATCTTGTTTGCATATCCAGTCTGTGTTTTCTGTATTTCTTTCACTGAGTTACTGATATCCTCAATAAAGAACTTTGTTATCTTCATGAGATAGGATTTTAGGGGAGATTCCTGATTTTCAGGAGTGTTGGTGTATTCAGGGCTTGCTATGATAGGAGAACTAGGTTGTAATGATGACCATGTATATTGGCTCTGTTACTTATCATCTTGCACTTGCCTCTTGCCATCTAGATATCAATGGTGTTTGTTAGTCTGGGTGACCCTGTCTGGAGTCTGCCTTTTTTGTCCCAGGGTTGCTTTAGGTCTCCTGGTAGGCCTGAGGCCCTGGCTATAGCAGACCACCTGTGAGGCCTTCCAGCTGGGGCCTCTACAGAAGGACAGAGAAGCTGCTGGTCTGTTGCCATGGCTACAGTACATCTCCTAGGAGGCCTTCGGACAGTTGGGTCTTCAGTGGAGCAGTCAAGCTATTGTCCTGCATGAATATGTTCTCCAGGGGGACCTATGACTGTAGCTTCTGTTTCTCTGTGTGCAGCAGAACTCCAGGGAAGCTTTCAGTCTGTTGGGTCACTTGCCTGCAAGCTACAGAGCCCCCAGGAGGTCTTCATACTGTGGTATCTGTTGCCCAGTTTCCCTGTGTACAAAGGAGCTCCTAGGATTTCTTCAAGCTGTGGTGTCTTCAGGGAAGCAAACAAGCTGGTAATCAGTTGCTCAGTTGCCCTGTGTGCAGCCGATCTCCTGAGATGCCTGAGGCTGTGGTATCAGAATGCTCTGAGTGCAGCAGATCTTCTGAGGTGGCTCAGAATATGGTGTCTTCAGGGGAACAGATGGGGTAGTAGTCTGCCCTAGCAGAAAAGCCAGGTGGAAGGGGAGTGGTATTCGGGGAGCGAGGAGTGGGGGGAGCAGGGGTTTTGGTGGATGATAGGTCCTGAGCTCCCAGAGGCAGCCCTGGGACTTGGGGGGAGGGGGGGAGGGTTATTAACAATTGAATGAAGTGGATTCTCTAGGATTTCTCAGGATATGGTGTCTTCATGGGAGCAGACCAGCTAGCAGTCCCTTTTTCTTTGTTTTTATTTCTTTAATTTCACCCCTGATTTTGACTATCTCTTGTTTACTCTTTTTGACTATGGTTCATGCTTGTTTGTCCAAGGCCTTAAGGTACACTATTAAAGTATTAATCTGTGACTTCTCAATCTTTTCCTTGTTTATTTTTAAAATTTCATATATGTGTTCTGTATTTACATAGTTTCTCCCTCTCATTCATTTAATTCCTTCTATATCCAACTACCTCTGATTCACAAAGTCCTGATCAATCTTTACTTAATGCTACTACATATTCATATATGTGTGTGTATATAAATATATAAGTAGCATGCATACAAGCCTAAGTACATTTAGGCTTACTCATATGTATATGCTTTTAGGGCTGACAATTTGGTGTTAGATAACCAATTAGGAGGCCTACCCTGGGAAAGACTGGTTTTTCAGTCTTTACTTTAATAACTTTCCCAGAAGTTATTAACTGTCTATATCATCTAAGGTTAGGGCCTTATAAAACTACCCCATCTCTGTTGGCATGGCAACTGGCATTGTCATTGTTCTGTTTTTATTTAGGTAACCATATTATTGTAATTTCATGTGAGTGGCTTCCCTGTGTTATATGTATTTTGAGGCAGACACTTAACACTATTCACTTTCTACTTGGAATTGCCTAATTTGAGACCCATGAATCTTAGTATGGTGTGTTTTTATTTTCATTCAATTCTAGGAAAATATAATTATAGTACACTGTGTACATAGTTCCTCAATAAACTATTTGTAGGGCAAGGTGAGTTTATCTGCCAAATTGTGGCATGAACATATTAGCTGAGAATGATGGATACAAAGCATCTCTAACTTTCTGTTCTCATCATCTCATAAAATCTGGGTCATAACAGGGAGGGGTTTTTTCTCTTATATTTCAAATTGCCTTTATGATTCAGCTAATTAGGACTCATATCTTTTGGTCAAAACAGATTGGCATTTGAACCTTCTGATGAATCATACTTTCATTATTCAGAAAAAAGTATTTGCCCCATAGCTTCTCTAGCATATATAAAACCTATGGTCCACCAGGGAACCAGAAAGGAGAATGCATCACATCATCACACAAATTGCTTTGAGTACAGGTGACTTTAGAGGACTGGCCCCTTAAGGTGCCTGCCATTTTTCTGCTAGTGCTTGACAAACTGGCCTTACTGGATAGAAGTTACCAGACTCTGCTTTTGGGTCTGAGCCACTGATCATATCTAAAGTGTTATTGCTTCAAACCAAGAAACAAAAATTTATTCATTAGAAAATATGTTTTCATCATAGAATTTTCTAAGAAAGTCAGGCTAGCTAATTTTTTTCTAGACAGATGGACATATATAAAATTGAGAGTTTTAAGGCCTGTAAATATTATATCCACAGCAGCATGAACAACACAATAAGTACCAAGATCTTTACAGCTGAAATGATTACCTTCTCTTGGTGTTTTGCTTGGGGCAGCATGCAGTCTTGAGTAGAAAACCATCTGCTGCAATGACAAAAGAGTTGGATGCTAAAGCCTCTGTAGCCACAGAAATTTTACTTTTCCAGAGATTCATTAGTTTAATAGCCTGGCTTTCAACAAGTGCTGCAAAGAAGAAATCACTGATATTTATACTGCTTTTGCTTTATAGAGTTCTTCGTGGCTCACCAAGTGCCACGGAAATAAACACTACAGATCAATGGTTCCCACATTAAAATTGAGGAACACATGCAAATTCTAATGGCCTTCTCATACTACTGAAATTAAGATCTCATGGGGAATGCTTTGGCACTAGCCTTTGCTATGAGCATCCTAGATAATTCTAATGTAAGTCATACTGTCAGAGAGAATGTTAAGAATGGGAAATGTATGATGGGAAAGCTATGCACTTAAGAGCACATCAGGTCTCTATCAATGTGATATATCTAGCAATATCTAGCAATGTGATTTGGGGCCAAAAGTTTGGCTACTATGTCTTGTTTTCTTCATGTGCAAAGTAAGGCTGTAAGTCTTTTTATCCTTGGTAGGAAAGTGCAAGTCTTAGGAGAAAGCCAATGGACATACTGTGTGGACCATGGATATCAGGTCAAATATCAGCTATGAGGTTATTCTGACAGTAGTTCTGAAACACAAGCATAAAGTAAGAAAGCATCACAGCCAGTCTGATGGCAAGAGTCTTTGGAAATGCTTGAGGGAAAGCTCTTCAAGACCAAATATTATGGTCATCAAAGCCATAAATGTTTGGCTGTGTTTAAGACCAGCTAAGATAAAATGAAATTCCATGAGTAGAACTGTAGGAATCAGCAAAAGACAGAGAAAGCAAATTCCAGAAGAAAGCCCACATAAGACTTGCATGAGCCCCCTAAAATCTCAATTGAACACATTAGTGTAGTTTCTGTTCAGGCTGGGCCTTCTCTTTGATTCTAAGTCTCATATGATATAGTTAAAGTACCTGTCTCACTTAGATATCTATACTAGTAAACATCTCAATAGAAATCCTTCTACTATAAAACTCTGTGTGATCTGTCTACTATAAAACAGTCATAATTTGAATTGTCATAATAAAAACATAAAGAGAAAAGAGGGACATTCTATTTATGAAGAATATGAGACCAAGTGTCACCAGGCTTGGTCAGAGCAAGAGACTAGAAAATGAAGGAGCAGGTTATTTTTCATGATTGAAACTGCAGTCATTCAGGAGACTCTCCTGGCCATGTGAATATGCATGTGGCTATATTCTACAGTTCTGATGTTGATGCTTCATTGTCTGTTTTTCCTCAAGAGCTGTACTCTCAAAGTTGATGAAAGTCAACTGGCCATGCTCATAGTTTAAGCCTACTTGTATTGCCATATGCCAGATATCAGCATCTCTGGTATAAACAACCATTTATAGAAAGAAGGATAAAAGAAAAGGACACTTGTTGACTTTCCAGTACTAGGGTAGGAGCAACCTATAACACAGACATTGATATTTACAAGAAGCAAAAAGAGCCCTTGGACTGTTCCTGCTGGAGTTTCCACTTGAACACAGCAGCTGTGGGCCAGATGGTTTCTGTGGGCAGACCGAGCCTGGGATATGAGCACGGTTTGCAATGGTGAGAAGAAAATACAAAACAAAACTCACTTTCTCTTGGAAAATATTGCCTCATCTTGCTTAGGGAATTCATCTCATCAGCAACAACATGATGGTGATTAGCAAAAGACAAGGAAAATCATTCAGCAGTATTCGTATGTCTGGCATGGAGCCATGTGATGGATTTGATTCCCTCTCAGATGATCCAAACAGAAGATGATTTTAGAGACCAATTCCTTCAGCATTTGGGAACTTGGCTTCCAATGTGGAAACATTCTTTTGAAAGATGTGGACTGTTTCAAGGTTGAAATTTTTGGTATCACCTTGATGATCCAGGTTTTTTTTTTTTTAATTCCATGAGGTTAAAACCTCACTTTGGTGATATTTGTACAACTACATATTCAATGCATAGTATTCATGTGAATGCTTAATGCATGTGAGAGAATGTGTCTGTGGGTCTATATTAATTAGAGAAAGGAAAAACAAAGGAAATAAAAAACGGAGAAGAAGATGAGATAGGTATTACAAAGTGGAAGATGGGACATGGAAATGAAAACTGAACACATCACGGAAGCTAGTACCAAGGTAGAAACAGACTTCTCAGTAACTTGAAACATGGGGGAGTCTGCCTTCCCTCTCTCTCCACGAGAAAGAAAGCATTTTAATTTTGATTACAGGTTAATAAGCTACACAGAAAAATATCATTAGCAAGAAACCACAAAATGGTATCATTGTATTCAAAATAAAACAAGCAATTAGTACTGAAGCCAAAAATATTTCTGTGATGCTGTGGTTTGAGTGCTGGTTTCCCAGCAGAACCTCACAGGTAAGCCAGTGATTGTGCCATTCAGTTTCCTGTGGCATGTAGGGCAACCTTCTTTACTTCTGGAGTGGAGCCAGTATTTGGGGATAAAACAAGAGAATACCTATGTCCAGGGAGACTTTGCAGCTCCATCTAGTCATCACGCCACCCATTATCTCTAGGAACTTGAGGTTCTCTGCTGCCATCCTAGGAGTGAAAATGGCAGGTTCTTCCTATCTGATGCCATAGAACTGCTTTCTTCCTCCAGGTGAATTACCTTTCCATGTCAGTCCCAACTGCATCTGTCCTTTTAAAGATGCACTTTTAACTTTTTGTTGATTCTTTGTGAGTTTCAGATCATGTACTCCAGCCCCACTCCCCATTCATCTCCCCATCCCTTCATATCAGCCCTTTGCCCTTGCAAACTCCCCCAAATAAAAACACACACAAACAAAATAAACAAAACAAAGCATAGAAAATATCTCCAGGTGGAAGCTGTAGTGTGTCACAGTGTGTCAGTATATCCCTCTGCCCACACATCTTCACTAGCAAATGCTCATTGCAGGGAGGCATTGGTTCAAGATCTCTGGCTCTGTGAAACCATCAATATTGGATCCTCACTGGGACTCCTCCCAGTTATTCTGTTGTTGCCTGGCATCACGGAGATCCTGTAGCTTCGTATCAGCAGGGCTGGCCCTTTCACTAGTCCCTACTACTCACAGACAATATAGATTTTGGTGTGTGCCAACTCTGCCCTGGATCTGGGCCTGGGTGCTAGATGACACAGTTAGCCTCCTGGCCCTCCTTTATCCACACCACCAGGAAAAACTCTCCAACACTGCTAAGACTAGACGACCCAATGCCA
Source organism: Arvicanthis niloticus (assembly GCF_011762505.2). NCBI lineage: Eukaryota > Metazoa > Chordata > Mammalia > Rodentia > Muridae > Arvicanthis > Arvicanthis niloticus. Next base: position 82,347,369 of record NC_047659.1, on the reverse strand, counting down.
CCATTGTCAGGAGGCAGCATCAGTTCTCCTGCTCTCATGTCCTAGGATCATCTGTGCCTTCCTCATCAGGGGCTCCACTGTGTTGTCCTCACAAGGTGCAGGGCCCACTCTCCCAAGTGCTGCAGCCTGTAAGGGACAGAGAGAGGTCACCCCCTCTCATGACCCCAGGGGCAGTTCTCTCTACAGGCACAGGTAGAAAGGCATCACGCCTATACCCCATGCCACCTCATGACAGGCAAGTGGTAAGGCTAACTCTCCTGAACTCATGAGGCTAGCTCTGTTGGACTCTTACTCTTGGGGGCAGGCTCACTCATGACCCCTCAACCAGGGCCAGCCCTGCTGTGCTTCCCAGGTGAGGTGTAGGGCCTGCTCTCCTCAGTGTCCTGCTAGTGAGGGGCAGGGACCGCTCACTAGCTGCCGAAAGATATGAGCACTTAGAAACATCCTACAGAAGCCAATTTCAAAAAATCTCAAATAATATAAAAAGTGACTATTATCTGTGCCACCTTTTATATAAAAAAGACACTTAAAGCACTTGTTTATTTCATTTGTATTCACCAGTACTATGTATGTGTGTTTTCATAATGTTGGGGAGAGTGTGTCATGTATGTATGTGTCTATCAGAGAACTCTTTGGGGCTGACTTCCAGGGATAGAACTCAGGTCACAAGGCTTTCACGAAAAGTACTTTTGTCTGCTAAACCATCTTACCAAATAGTATCAAATATAACAGAATGAACGGTGTCCACTACTATCTACAGGGGGTTAATATAAAACAGATAGTAAGTCATCTTGAAGAATGAAAGAGTTGAGGGAAAATGGCTAGGCAAATTTTTCCAGATACACAAAACCTATTGTCCATGTGCAAACAAAATTCAAAGAAGGCTTGCATAATCCATGAATTATCCTGAGAGCTTGACTTAAACTTTGGCTAAGAGAATCCAACATTCTTTCCCTTTCCAGACTCCCCAGCCTAGACCACAGCCTCCTTCATCCTGCCTTGCAGAGTGGTCTAAGGTTCATTTAACAAGGACTGCTTTTAACTGCCCAGTATAGAATCCCTGTCACAATGAGTGAGATCACATTGGACTAAGATCAAGAAAGACATAAACAAGCTGGACTCCCAACAGCAATGCAGGACTCACATACACTTGGCACCGAGCATTTGTGAACTCAGCTCTTCTATGTCTGGCTCACATAAGGCAAGAGTCCTTTCCCTATGGAAATGGAAACCAGGGCTTTCAGATTCACCTTTGGGCATTGCCGTGAGACTCAGAAGATCCTATGCAAAAGGCGAGCTTTTCAGCAATAAAATACATTCCAGCTCAAACTGTGGTTCAAAGCCTGTGGTTAAAGCATGAACTCAAAAAAAAAAAAAAAAAAGCTTTCTTTTCGTATACAATACACAGGCTTGGCTGAAATGAAACTGTTTTTCTTTTTTCCCTCCAAAATTTTCCTACATGACATTCTTTTTCTATTTTTCCTGCTCTCTAAATTTCTCCATCTGGTCTCCCTTATTTTTTTCATTTTTCTTCCCCTCCTTTTATTCTCTTCATTGTTGTGTTCCAACCTCTGTGTTTTTCATTCCTTTCTTCTTTCTCTTTCATGAATTTATTGTGTTCATCATATTTGGAAAGTTTAATTGTCAAAAAAGCAAACAACAAGAAGCAAACAAACAAACAGACAACCTTACCATCCATCACCAACAATAAAAAAAAAAAAAAACTATCATTTACTTATAGTTTTCTAAGTTCGCTCAATGTAAAATATTCTACAATTTCAAAACAATAAAAGAGGAGGGGAACGTAGCTCAGCAACAGTGTTCTTACATAGTATTCACTTCTCAACACTTGTAAGAAGAAATGTGATACATTCTCTGTGGTGGCAGCAGTGTGCATGAACCAAAAATGCCACCATACTACCACGTACAGCAGGCTAGATAACCCTTTCAGAGACTCTCATTCTGATTAAAAACAACAACAACAACAACAAAACAAAAAAAACAATGCCACAAAAACCAATCTCAGGATGGACTAGCATGAAGCAGAGTTTTACTAAGAATATATGGACATGGATTTAAACATGGGGCTATTACAAGAGAGAGGCTCCGTGGGAAGGTAGTTCATACACACGCATTGGTGGTTCAGCAAGTCTCATCCTCAGTCCAATTTGGTGACTTCTAATTCATCTGCTGTTATGATCACCTTGTTATGACACCTTGCAAGCATGTCTGCTTCAGGTTGTCATGGCCAACTTGGTATGCTTATGTTCTGCTTCTGTAACTTTGCCTATTTGCCTGCAAAATACCCCATTTGGAAACTACCTACTCTTAAATATAAGAGCCTTTATCTTTCTCGTGTCCAAATGCTAACCTCTTGAACCCTACCCTAAAGGAAGTAGCCTGTGTACATGAATTTTTTAAAAGCTTGTTTAATTGCTTTCTTTAATTCATCTGTCTATGTAGTGTGTAATATTTAAAAAAAAAAAAAAATCATACTATCGCTGGCTAGGCATCGGCCAGCGGTCTCGGTCTATTCCCAGCCTGGTACCAAGTCTGAGACCGAATGTTTTCCCTTGCCAAGGCCTCTCCAGATCTCCAAGATAGCTCTCTCTTCCCTCAGCTGGCTGCTGCCAAATGCGCTCAGCACTCCCCAATTTCCACAGCTATCTGGGGCTCACTCTTGCAAACCCACTCTCGGCTGCAGTTACCTTTCCCTGGAGCCCAGTTGAATCACCATGAAATGAAAAACACCAGACAATCTTAGTTTAGAATCAACAGATAACACACTCTCTAGGTGCGAAATCTAGCATCCTAAATTCACCAACTATTCTATGTTAGAAATCTTCCGATGGTGTATTTTGCCACCCAAATTAACAGCCTCAGGACTACATCATGGTTGCCTTGCTCCCACTATCCAAAAAAAAAAAAAAAAAAAAAAAAAAAATTCCCCTCCTTGTGCCTTCCCTCTTCCTCTCTCAGACCTGGAAGGCCTGCCTGCCTCCTTCTTGCCCAGTATTTGGCTTCTTGCCGTCTTTATTATTTAATAAATTAGGGGAAATTTACGCTACATATCTATGATAATTTGGATCAGTGGTTTTTCACCTCAAATCTGGGGAACTAACAATAAATGAAATCATAGCATGCTTTTTCAGGTATGTCAGGCAGGATTACTGATAAAAGAAAACCACAGATCTGAAAGGTCACACAACTGGATTGTATTAGTCAGGGGTTCTCTAGAGGAACAGAACTAATAGACTGAATTGATATATAAAATGAATTTATTACAATGGTTTTCAGGGTATGATCTAGGTAGTACAACAATGAATGTCAACCAATAAAAAGTCCAAGAATGCAATGGTTGTTCAATCCATGAGGCTGGCTGTCTTAGCTGGTCTTTAGTATATACTGGAATCATATAATCATATAACATCAAAGAACCAAGCAGTAATCCTAATGATGAAATGGACTTACCAGCAGTATAAGAGCAAGCAGGCAAAGAGAGAGATCACCCTTCTTCCATATTTTTTCTATAGGCTGACAGCAGGTGTGGCCCAGATTAAAGGAGGATATACCTGCATCAGAAGAACTAGATTAAAAGTATATCTTCCCAACTCAAAGGGTCCAGATTAAAAGTGGGCCTTCCCACTTCAAATGATTTAATCAAGAAAAAATCCCTCTCGGATGTTCCTGGCCTCTTGGCCTTTAGCTAATTCTAGGTGTGATCAAATTGACAACTAAGAATTACCTTCAAAGGGGTTAAGACACATCTTTTGATATAAAGAGAGTTTGGGGGGATATCCAGAAAATTCCAGGTTTATACCTGGGAAAATAAAATTGCCATTTTAAAAGGTCATATGGCAGTTAAACCTTCAGCATGGTTTTTATTACAAATACCTCTACATAAGGGATATCACAACACAGGCAGCCTTTAAAGAATTTATTTTGACTGCTGAAGTTCTTTTTGTTCATCTGGAGAGAGTGTTCAACCAGACTCTAAAATAAGTACTGCTTTCTCTTTCCGTGTCTTCTTAATTTTCCCTGTCTTTTGTCCTTCTTCACTTTCTTCTTTCCTGTCTCTTTTATTTTCTCCTCTTCTTAGTCTCATTTCACACTCTAATCAACCAATCTTTAACCACATACACAGAACACTGCCTTATGTAACAGATTCAGAAATGTAATGGAGAGATAATTGATCACTCAAGGGTGGTATAAGTTAGTGACTTTAATCATTTTCTTTCTGTGGCAATGAGATTAAGAAACTTTTTCATCTCCACCCCACACCAAGATAAATTACATAAATTATGCCATAGCTAAGACAACTATTGTGCTTCATTTGGAGAAAATTAACAATGGTGGGATAGTTCTAAAATAAACCAATTGTGTAACATGGATATGCACTCATGAAATCACTAAACAGATGTTTACTAACCATTTTGTATGTGCTGGAATTTCAAATAAAGCATTGCATAAAATTAATCTTCTTTAGTGGATTAAAATTTTAGAGAGGGATTATTTTTAAAGAATCATTATCTCATCTTGCCTCAAAATATGTCCTCTGCAATGAGGATAATTTATACTTCAAATCTGACTTAGCCTCATAACAGTTATTTATGGAACCTGGGTGGTTACTTAATATCTTTAAGACTTTAGTTTATACTTGATAAAGGAGCTGATGCCTTTAGACTGGTTATAATTATGAAAGTTAACATGCTGTCTGGCACTGAATGTTTCACATGCTAGGAAAGGCCGCTACCACTGAATCACATCAGTCACACACTGTAGATTAAAAAAAAAAAGTTAAAAATTGGTGTAGAACTGGATTGTGAAAGATTGTTGTGTGATTATGTAATTTTATTAAGAAATCATTAAACTGTACATTTAGATACATTGATTCATAATGTATTGGTTATACCTCAACAGAGGCTTGAAATCAGATGTAGATTATAATGTTATAAAAGTTTAGAAAGAAAAAGGTAATGTTCCTTACAAAAAGAAAAGGACAAGACAAACATAGGCAGATAAGAAAGGAGTCAAGAGATTGTTAAGAAAGAATTTGATTTCTGGAAGTAAACATGAAGTCACCAAGTAAAGGGAAGCAATTTTTCCAAAGCACAGAAATATAAGTTTTGGGTGGCATATCTTGATTATTGTGTTAAAAGTTTTAGATACAACCTCTGAGACTAGTGGAGAAATTTAAGAGGCACTGAGTCGATGATACAGTGCTGTAGTTGTGTAATATTGGTGTAAATGAGAAAACCATCTAGAAAACTACAAGCATATCCCATTAGAATTAATGAGGGGCTGGTCAGGGCAGAGATCCTCAAGGAAGAATAAGAGTGAACCAGTAAAGACAGGCGAAGGGGCCTCAATGACTGAAAAAGGTTTTACTAATTCCTGGGGTACTGCAGAAACAGTCCAAATGACTCCAATTTGCAGCTTGAGGCACTGAGTAAAATAAATTCTTATTACTGATAGTAAGTACAAATATCTATTCTGTAAGCACATTTAGCAAGTATTAAATATAACATTCAAATTTTGGAGCCATTTGTATACAATGTACCTAACCCTTTATAACCTCGCCTGAAGTGTTTGTTTGATCTGTATATTGTTATAATTGCTCATCTGAGAAAGAGTCTTATTCTGGACAATTATCTGAAACTTCCTTCAAATTCTCAAAAAGTCTTTGACCTCAAAATAGGTTAAGAACCACTGCTCTGAGCAATGTCAGTTGAAGGAAAGGAACCAGAGGTTTCTTTTTAACTTCTCATCCTTCTATCCAAGAACAGCTCAAACGAATTCAGAGACAGGTTTGATCCCATCCTTGATGCCTGAATCATTTTCCAGTTCCATCTTTCCATTTCAGAGTCAGTGTTCTGATGCTGGTTCCAGAATATTTGGCCATGGTTGTTATGATTCCCATCCAAAGTAAAACACATTTTTAAAATGTTCTTCTAGTTCATATTCAATGACAAAAAATTATCCTCAAAAGAGTTTCAATGAGACATGTCTGTTAATTGCATAAACATAACTAAGTCTAGGTTTTCTGGAGAATAAATGTGTACTAAGTTTAGTATGTCTTGCTGGTGAGATGGTTCAGCAGGTGAAATCCTGATGAGGTCAGTTCAATCCTTAGATCCCAAGAGTCTATAGTGAAAGAAAACACTGATTCATTTGCTTTTTGACCTCTTCTTGTATGCTATAGCAGACATGTACCTGAATGTACACATATACAGAAGAAGAAGAAGAAGAAGAAGAAGAAGTAGAAGAAGAAGAAGAAGAAGAAGAAGAAGAAGAAGAAGAAGAAGAAGAAATTTAACAATGAAAATAAAAGCTATGCACCCTTGCGCCTCACCATCTGAGGCAGTCAAGAGAGCTAACCCCCAGTATCATGAAAGCAGAGAAGATGGCTATTCCTCTCAGTGGCTGCAGCACTCAAGAGAACAGGCCCTGCAACTTCCCTGGGCAGCACAGTTGAGCTGGGCCTAATGGTGAAGGCCTTCAAGTGAGCCAGCACTGAAGGTGTGAGAACAGGAGAGCTGGCTCTGTGTCCTGCTGATGACACCATTGGGTGGCCTAGTCAGAGCAGTGTTAGAGAGCTTGCCCTAACTGTGAGGATAAGGGAGAGCCACCAAGATGACTATCTCATTGTCACCTAGGCCCAGATTTAGGGATTTGAGTTAGCCCACCCCAAACCTACATTATCTGTGAACTGTTGGGGTGTGTGAAAGGGCCAGTCCTGCAAATCCAAAACTGCAGAAGCTCCCTCACACAGGGCAACAATAGAATAACTGGAAGGAATCCCACTGAAGCTCCAGTACTGATGGTGTCACAGAAGCCAGAAACACTGGTCCAGATCTATGACTCATTGCAATGAACATTAGCAAGTAAAGGTATATGGACACAGGTGCATATTGTTGGACACACTGTGACACATTACAGCTTCTGCAATGAGATGTTTTCTATGCTTTGTTTTGGGGTGTGTGTGTGTGTGTGTGTGTGTGTGTGTGTGTGTGTGTGTGATTACTATGAGGGGAGTTGCAAGGGTGGAGGACTGATGATACAGGGAATGGGAAGATGAGTGTGACTGGGGTGCATGATGTGAAACTCACAAAGAATCAATAAAAGTTAAAAAAAACTTTAGAAGATGAAAATGAAATCAGTCATGTTATATAAAGTAAACAGGCAGTATTTTTTTATTTGTTGTTACTCTATGCAATTAACATAGGCTTAAAAGGCAAATTAGTGCAGAAAATTTAAGAATATACTGTTTTACTAAGAAAGAAACCTAAATAGAATAGTTACAAAATAACTAGACGTGATTCATTTTCTCTTTAGTTCTTTAGTTTATTTTGTGCTTGTTACAATGTAAAAGCAAAATAACCACCATGATAAGTATCATTTAACTAGGCTATATCATACAAAGTATGATTTTTTTAGAGAAATATCTGTCAAGGTAGAGCAGGGCACATGGTTCTATTTCACTTTTAGCAGTTGCTCTGTTATACATTTTAAAAGCCTAGAATTGGGCACAGTTGTAAGAACTCAGGATCTCAAGTTGTTGGGTAAGAAAAGAGGATGTCTCCTTCTTGGGTGTTTGCATGCCTACACCTTGAGAACCAATGAACTTTGCAAAAGAGATAGTCAAGTCAGACCAAGGAATGTTTAGGTCACTGATACCCTTGTTTGTTTATGAGAGTTGGAGGAAGAAGTGGACCATATCAGGATAGAAGCCTCCCTGGCTGTCTTAGTTACTTTTCTATTGCTAGAACAGGATACAGTGATTAAGGCAGCATGCAAAAGAAAGCATTTGTTTGTGGACTACAGTTTTTGAAGGTTGGAGTTTATGAGCCTCATGGAAGGGAACATGGTAGCAGCAGGCAGGCATGGTTCTGGAGCAGTAGAAGAGCTCTCACATCTTGAGACACAACCATGAGGCAGAGAAAACTAACTGGAAATAGCATGGGCTTTTGAAAGTTCAAAGCCCACCTCCAGTAGCACACCTCTTCCAACAAGGTCACACCTTCTAATCCTTCCCAAACAGGTCCATCAACTGAGAACCAAGTATTCAAATATATGGGCCTATGGAGGCCATTCTAATTCAAACTACCATACAGGATCTGGGAACAAATGGCTGTGCTTTTGTGTGGCACTTAAAAATAGCACAGCAATGAGTGACAACCATAGGACCAAGGATCAATACATGGGAGCTAGAGGAGAAAGGGGATATTATTAGGAGGATTAACCATAAAATTTGATGCTGCAGATAGAAAAGCCAGATGAATAATATGACATGGAAAGAACATGCATCCAAACCAAAGATGGAAAATGGCAAAACTGTGTGTTGTGGCTTCCCTTGTGACTGTATGTAAGACTTAGAAGTGGTTGAGTTACACTGGCAAAATTGAAATACAGATAAGCTTGAACTTATGGCAAGGATACATGCCAGTAAGCCCATTTTAAGCTAGAAGTATTTTAATTCTCAAATGCATTTTAAATATCTAATTTACCAAACGACATGCCTCACCAACACAGTAAACCATGGAGTGTCTAATGGGGATTGTGTGGGGACCATCTCTAAAGGAAAGGCTTTGCTATCCTATTCTAGTGCGTGCCAGAAGACTACTTCTATATTTCATTCTTGAAGTGCACTGGAGGGCTTATCATGTGCCAAGGTAGTATATTTATCTTTGGACAACTCCAGCTCATAAAAATTCATCTCTTTTACTAAGCTGAAATCTGCCTTCTGGGAGCTACCATCAACCGTATGTCTACCAGCAATCAGAGAAACTTTTTCTGGGATCTGAAGAACCTTCTGCCTCTGTAGAATTGAGTGAGATTCAAGATCCCCAAAGTTGCCATCAAACATGACATAGTTTTGAAGCTCTAATTATTAAAATATTTCAAAAATTATTATAGCGTGCCAAGGATCCGCTGGCTTTTATAGCCCAGATCTCAAAATTTATAATCTATGTCATGGTTTGGGTTTACATTTTAAGTACTAACTAGATTTAAATAACTATTTAGGTTTGTTTGCCATATGACAAGCTTGTTTTGTCAATGTTACTTTTTATGCCTGAGTATTTCCAAGTAAAAGATAGATGCCAAATACTTATTCCCACATACCTTATCCAAAAAAAAAAAAAAAATTATGTGATTAAATACAAAGCCATAAACCTGATCACCATATTATAGTTTGGAGATTTATGGCTTCAGAAATACAGAAGGTGACTGTGAGTTGTGCTGCAGAATGCATTTATGAGTTTCCATTACTTCTCTCCAATATTTCCTACTTGCTGACTTCCATTCTAACCTAAGAAAATATACATGAGAATCTCACTGCCACAATAGGCCCTCAGATGATAGAGATAGCATTTATGTCTGTACTAAAGCCTTCTTATCTGTAAATAAGTATCTTTCGGACATTAATAACAGATTCGCAGAACAGGCTTTCCAAGTCATTCATTGCTATGAATTTAGTTTCTGTTTTTCCAGAATCCATATGATGAATCCCAAGTCCCCTTAATAGTACTATTCTGAGATAAACCATTTAGTAGGTATTCAAGTTCAGATTCAGTCATGAAGATACAATCTCTATGATGAGATTATTGCCCTTCATAATAAAGAAACCAGAGCTTGTGTTCTGTGTGCTTACATCTATGAAAGCCTGAATGAGGACTTAGCCAAAACTCCCAGTCAAAAACCCAGTTACATTGGAACCCTGACTTTGTTCTTCTTGTTTCTGTGCCTCTGAGAAATTAACTTTGTGATTTAAGTCATCAATTTAATAATATTGCTTTGTAGTATCCTCAAACTGACTACCACTGCTGCCAACCACTTCCCCCTTTAATGTATTTCAGTTATGTCAATTTGCCTCAAGTAAGCTGCAGAGGAAGAATAGAAAGACTGTCTTCACCAACCATGAGACCCATGAGACCAGCCCATACTAAGGTCTTGATACTGTAATTCTAATTACATGGCTTAAGCCTGTCCTTTTTTATATAATAAAAAAGCACCTTTGTTGCCTTCATACTTATTATAAAAGCTATATTTTTAGCACTGCAACTAACAATATATTGTTAAGTTTTATTGAAGACTAAGTATACAGAAGACTTGGTGCTCTCTCTCCTGAGAGACTTGAAAGCTAGTCTTCAGTATCAAGAATTATTTAATTATACCACATCAGCTGTGTCCAAACTCAAAGGCACTAAGGCAACCAACAGGGAGGTTCTATGTGTGCTAAGATGATAAAGGATTATGGCACTTTTGATTTGAATTGTCTTCTAAGAAAACTTCATTTGCCCTGCAAATATTTATTTTTACACTTATAGCATGCCAGAATCAAATGGAATAACATGAATTTAATTAAAAGACTCCTCTGATGTAACCTAGCCTCCAAAAGCATCAGGGATTTCCCAACTGCTCAAATGCTTTGCTAAACAGACAGACATTCAGAAAGCAGAGAAGATGCCAAGGTCAGTTAACACTTCCTTTGTAGAAGTCCACTGGGAAGAGAAAGGACACACAAGAGCCGTGTATCCACATCTGTTGCCAATTATCATTGATTTCCACTCTGCTGGGATGCATTGAACATAGATACCCTTGTTGGCTTATACAACTGAGTCATTGGCATTAGGCTGGAACAAAAATAAAAAACTATAAGCTGCTTACAGGCTGGCTATTATGCATTGGCTCATGATGAAGGATCCATTAGTATCCTTGCTTCATCACTACCCTCAAAGACTGGAACTATAAATCCAAATAACCTGAAGTTCACTGTGGCTCTGTTAAAGTATAACAAAACTTAGACACCAGAAAATATCTAGTGCACAGAAGGACAAAAGTTATATTTACTTTAAAATCCCAGGTATATTCTTGGCATTTAAAAGACTCCAATAGACTAGAAGTAGCTTGTTGTAGGACAGCAAGATACCTGTAATCTTATTGATGGATTTGTTGGACAAATTGATGGATTTGTTCAGTAACTGATTAGAAATGCCTGCTTTCTGCACAGAAGGGGCAAGTAGCACTTAGAGGAGTGCTGTGGGTTCACAAACTAGGCTGAAATTCTCCATGTACAAATCAAATGGAAATACTGGAGCCAGAGATTACAGGCTGAACTAAAGGTCACATAAGTGGTTTAACGTGAGCTGACTTTATAATACATGATGCCCGTTCAATTGCTGTTTCTCTTTATATTTAATGTCAGCCTTGGCAAATTTAAGCATCTTAAGTATACCTAGACTCCAAGTCAGGAACTCTTTGGTTTGAGTCTGGCTTTGTTAACTAGAAAATATGAACTAACATACAGCAGCTCCATCAAATACATTCATTCCATTGGTGAGAAAACAGGTCTAGGGAAAGGTTTCAATGAATAAATACAGGAGCTAGACTTAAGTTGTCTCCTGTATTTATTCTGTTTCCTGTTATTCCCAACAGTGACATTCCTCATTTATAAAGTCTTTTTATTAGCAGGCAGAAAGACATATCAGATCAGCATGTAAAAATATATGCTGCTATTGTAGCGGACTTCATATGACGTCTGTACCCACACTGAGCAGTTCACAAGCATCTGTAACTAGTTCCCTCTAGGAACCAATACTCTCTTCTGGCCTCTGAGGGTACCTACATTTATGAAAATATACTGACACTGTCCCCTGTACACACATATATACACACATATACACATAGGTAAAAATAACAAATCTTTCTAAAAATCAAATTATGTAAATAAATAATATGTAAGAAATAATATTTGTTGTCATAATCACTTATAAAATAAACATTTTCTTAGTGCCCGTTATATGACAAGCATTGGGTTGTAGGCAGTAGATATGAAGAAAAGTCAGTGGCTCAATAGAGGAACTGCTTTGTTGGCTGAGCACCCAAAAAAAGGTTATGTTGACTTCTAAGAAAGAGAGGAGAGTGGGCAGCTGTCTTTCCAAGACATAACAAATCCATTGAGGAGTCAAGGCACAAGATTAGCTCCCAGTTTTGGGGTGATAATTAAACTAATGGAAATACAATAATTACAGATGCGGGAGGGCAGACAGAAGACAGCTTGGAGGACTTGTAGGAGATAGACAGCTGGCTGGGTTAAACTGATAGCACTATAGAGTACTAGGGAGTAAATCAGGGACAATTACAGAACAAGAAACATTGTATTATCCATACACATTGAGGAAAATTCAAGAAATAAACATAATTATGTTTCTTACTCTTGGTGGTGGCAATGAACTAATATGTGTTTAGTAATCGTATCTGCAGAATTCTGCAGTGCTGACTTGATGGCCATGAATTGCCTTCATTTATTTGTCTCAAAAGTTCCTTCCTTATTCCCTATTTCTTATTCCTTATTCCTTAGTCAATTTTAAAAGATGGCATTGTTGAACTTAGCCATCTTTACTGGTAGTCATTTAATTTCAGGTTTTGAAATATGTCTTCCATTCTGTTCTGGCTTTCAGAGTTGCTAACGACTGATCTCATAATTCTGGTGTATTTTGACTTTGAAGATGTGTGTGTTTCTGCTACAATTTCTGTTTTTTGCTTTGAATGTCTGGTATTTTGACTCTATGCCATGGAGTTACTCTTCTCTGGTCATGCCTACTTGTAGTTTTAAATAAATTTATGATGGGTCTGGATCTCTATTTGCTCTGTAAATTTGGAGACATTTCTACTGTAATTATTCTGAGTAGATTCACTGTGTCATCAGACTCTATTCTTGTTTTCTAGTCAAATACCACTATGGTCTGGTACAAGTAATTACTTCAATTTTTATTTATTATGGCTTTCTTTGTGACTTACAATGTGATCAATTTTATAGAAGATTCATTCCCTAGTTAGAAGAATGTGTATTTCTTATCTATTAGCCAATAGATAAGACTGTTCTATATATATTTGTTAGGTTACAAATTTGTTGTTTATAAATTTGTAATTTGTAAATAAAATAGTTCTTTACTATAGAGTTTTTTATTTGGCAGATTTATCTAGGTGCGAGAGTTGTTTACTGAAGTATCATTATTATTCCCCTATGTACGAATGTGGTCTTTTATGTCAGTTGGTGTTTATTTTATGCATTTAAACTGCCAAGATTTGGTGAATAACTACCTACTACAGTTACTATATCACCTTCATGAATTTCTTTTATAAACATGTAGTGACCATTTGCATTTCTTCTGATTAGTTTTGGTTGAAGCCCAACCTTTGACTCTCAGGTTATAGATACCTTTCCTACCTATGAGTATTTTGTGAAGATGAAAGATAGTTCATTGGTCTGTGTCTTTTAATTGATAAGTCAAGGTAATTTGCATTTAAGGTTATAAATGAGAAGTGTTTGTGTAAATTATTTATAGTTTCAATATTTACTGTTCTTGTTAGTTGATTAATTTAGTTATTGTCTTTTTCCTGATATTCTTGGATGCTGATGGCTTATGTTGGAGATGATTATTATCTTTCCTGTTCCATTATGTTCTTTTGTTGCTTTCATGGACTGTATTCTGCCACGTGTTCTTGTGTAAACATTCTTCTTCCTCTACATACATTATTGCTTTAAGAATTCTGTACAAGTTGTGAATTGCCTTAAGTTGTATTTGTTTTTAAATACTTGTGTTTGTCATCTTATTTTTAACTACAAAATTGGGTATAGAAATTGAGGCCAGCCTGTTCTATAAAGTGAGTCCAGGACAACCAGGGCTTGTTAGACAGAGAAACCCTGTAACTTTAATTTTTTCAAAGCCTACTTTTAAAGTCTCTTAAGTGCTTCAGCCTCCCTTCTAGCCCACTACTCACCAGAGGTAGTGGAAAAGCAATGATACAGAGGAGTGGACATGTTTAGAAATGGTTCTTTGGAGCAGCTCCCATCAGTGCTGTCAGGAAACCAGCAGTTCAGTACACAGGTCAGTAGTAGCAGCTCAATCCACTCACAAACACAGATACACCAGCAGTCCAGTTTAGAAGTATCAGGATAGCAGTAACAGTCACACAACCTAGCAGGAACGGTCAGACATCAGCAGAGTCAGCATGAGTCAGCAGGAGGAACCAGGGCCAACAGAAATGTCAGCAGAAGTTTCCCACTGTCCCTTTCTCAGAAATTTGAAGGTCAGCAATGATGTAAGACCAACAAGCATTGCAAAGCTATCTCTACCAAAAAGCCAAATCCAGTTTTCTCCCAGTCCACTGAGTCCTACTTATCCTCCTTCTAAACATCACGTGTCCTCCATGGGTCATGCTTGTCGTTAGTAAAGGATCCTTCATCATATGTGTTGTGGGAGGTATTAGAAAGGAAGTGTCTAGATATCTCAGCCACCATGTTCCTGATAATGCTGGCTACTGGTGGGCCACCTGATCCCAGCTGGGTGTCCTCCAGTCTACTTTCTCTAGCCTCCATTACTACAACCAGTCACTGTGCTTCCAGCTCTGGTTTGTTCATCCCTGGAGTCACTAGTTCCTTCACAGCCATAACCACCCACTTGTCAGCAGACCCAATCTTCTAGTCACCCAGTAAATCAATACTCTTGATGCTTAAAGTTAACCAATGGATTGATATATATCAATAAAATCTCAATACACAAGATGTCTACACGATTTAGAAGGTTATCCCAATTACCCTAACCTTTACATTTCATATCTACCTAGTTACTTGATGCCACACAGGTCCACATCTGCAGCCATTTCACCTACCTCACTCTCTCTGCATCTCTCTTCTTCTCTTTCTCTCTGCCACCCTTAGCTTTGCCTCTCTTTTTCCTGTCTAATCATAGGCCTCCCGCTGCAAACAGATTGGGCAGGGAAATTTCTACCACATATGTATCCTTTCATGTACTTGCTTTAGAAGACTATCCTTTCACTTTGTCTGCTTCAGTGAAATGTTTTTTCATGTGTTTGCCCCAGCAAAGCACCATCCAACACAACTAACTTTCCAAAGAACCCTTAAGTTTCCACTTCAAAACCCTGTCTCAAAAACAACAACAACAACAACAAAAAAAAACAAAACAAAAAAAAACAGCAACAATAACAAAAACAAAAAATCTTGAATGACAATTACTTAACTTAAACTCTTGGGATCTATATTATTCCATTCTTTCCTAGGTTCTAGTTTCCCTGTATAGCTTTTCATACTGTCTTTTTCTTTGAAATTTTGACATCTTGACTATGCCATGTCATGAATCCATTTCTCTTGTAGCCTAGTTGGACCTCTAAAAGTTTCTTGTGTTTGGGTGTCCATTTTTTCCTACAGGTTTCCAAATTTCTCAACTATATTTTCAGTGATAATCTTGTCTAGGGCATTAGTTTTAATCTCAGCTTCTTCTCATATACAATGAATTCTTAGGTTTCGTTTCTTGAATATATCCCATATTTCTTGGAGGTACTTGTCACTTTCATTGATGTGTGAGTGAGTGCGTGAGTGTGTGTGTGTGTGTGTGTGTGTGTGTGTGTGTGTTATTAATTCAATCTTATTCGATATTCATGACATTCAATTTTCTCCTTGGTCTTATGTGAACATGATTGGCCCATAAGACCACTAGATGTGGCATTATTAGGAGGTTTGACATTATTAGGAGGAGGTGTAGCCTTTTTAGAGGAAGCCCACTGTGGAGTAGACTTTCAGGTTTCTATGCTCAAGCTCTACCCAGTGTGGAAAGAGAGTTTCCTCCCCTCCTGGCTACCTGGGGAAGAGACCCTCATCCTGGCTGCATAGGTAAGATTGTCCCCTTCAGTTGCCTATGGATCACGATGTAGGTCTCTCAGCTTCTCCAACGCCATGTCTACCTGTATGCTACCATGCTTCCTGCCATGATAATAATGGACTAAACCTCTGAAACTTTAAGCCATCCCCAATCGAATATTTACCTTTATGCAAATTGCCTTGGTCAAGGTGTCTTTTCACAGCAATAAAACTTCTTCTTCTTCTTTTTTTTGGTTTTTCAAGACAGGGTTTCTCTTTGTAACCCTGGCTGTCCTGAGCAATAAAACTTCTAAAACAGTTTTTTCCATTGATGTTTTTACTGTATGATGCACTTGATAGATTCTCTCATTCAAAAATTTCTCTTCAGAACCTTTTTTATATCTCGTTCCTTTCTCAACTTTTCACCCATTAAAGTTTTTTCTCTTTAGTTCTAGTTATTTCATGAATTTTATTAATCTTCTTGTCTATTTCTTGAATTGAATTTGTAAGCTTTTCCCATACCTTGGACTCAATACTTTGTCTACCTGAGTCCTTTGCTTGCTCTTTGCAGATGTTAAGAATAGTATTCCAGGCAGACATAGTGGCACATGTTTTTAATCCCAGCACTCATCTGGCAGAGCCAGGCATATCTCTGTGAGTTTAAGGCCAGCATGGTCTACAAATCAAATTCCAGACCAGCTAGGACTGTTACACAGAAAGACCCTATCTCAAAAACTCAAACCACACAAACAAAAACAGTATTCCGGGTCTTGAAAGATAGTTTGGCCATTAAGAGTCTGTTATTCTTGCAGAGAACTGGGTTCAGTTCCCAACACCCACTTGGTGTCTTATAACAACAGTTCCAGGCGATCAGACATACATGCATTCAGAGAAAACATTCCCATACATAAAAAAAAAAAAGAAAGAAATGACTAGGTTTTGAAGTCCTTTTATGCCATGTCCACTAACTGATCATCTTTATTTTCTGTTTACTCGTTATGAAGTTGCCATGGTAGAACACAAGCTCCGTTGTTGTTGTTGTTGTTGTTGTTGTTGTTGTTGTTGTTGTTGTTGCTGTTGTTGTTCTTTGTTGTGTTTTACACATCTGCAAAAGTGTAGATATCTTCTGAGTTTTTGTCCTTTTAACACATGATTTTGTTTTTTGTGAGTTCTTCTACTCAAGGTTGTCTTCTCTTGGATTTCTGATTAGAGAAAATTTAACTTCCACAATAATCATGATGGCTTTGAAGAAAAATTGATGATTTCAGTAGATGACACTATGCAAAACACTTGTATCAACTATGAGATATAGAAACAGAAAAACAGGAGTACTATCTCCTCATATGCTACCCAAGCTCACTTGAGTTTCTGAGTATGCAGTTCACAGAGATTTTTAATGTACTAGGAATCCTTTTGATCAAACCTCTATCACATCTGTTGGTACCCTTGGAGACTTGCTTCTAATTGCCTGTTCTCACACTCTCAGTTTTCCACTTTGGTCTTACTGCCACATGTTATACTCCATCTCTCTGGGCCTGTGTGTCACAAATGCTTCATCCCTGAAGTCTGTTCTCTCTCTCTCTCTCTCTCTCTCTCTCTCTCTCTCTCTCTCTCTCTCTCTCTCCTCTGACTCTCGGTAGTCAGGGCAACCTAAAGAGTTCCATTCCCCTCCTTAAAAGCTCTGGGAAAACCACATAGCTCCATCCTCACTTCCATCTCACCTCTGGCCAGTCACTTCTTGTGATTTCTTAAAGAAACTTTCTTACCTCATGACAAAGACATCTTCTTGCACTTTCTAGTAGTAAAGAACATGAGAGCCCTTAAAGGAAATCACCATAACTGAGTGGCAGACAGTGCTTACATGTGTGAATCTGTTTTGGCTGATTTACTAATAAGCTGCCAAATATTACATTGTGGTAATTAGCAAAACATCTGTACTGGGATCAATGTGTCAGAAAAAGCAGCTGCTTCCTTGATAAGAGAGTAAAGTGGGGGATTTGGGCATGAACTTCACTTTAGCCCAGCTGTTTTCCATTTGAAGAAAGGATAAAGCATAGACACTGACTCAGTGGGAAAGCATCAAGACAGAAGTGAAAAGAACATGAATTGAAATCACATTGGCCCCAAGTTGACTCAAGTGCATACCATTGGCATGTGGTGAACAAAACTCTCCTCTTTCCACAGTCCTGGGAGTGGGCTTCATCTGCCAAAAATTGTTCCAGTAAAAATATTTATATGAAAACAACACAAAGGCAGTGTAAGAGCACTGATGACCTCTTGGAGTTTGAACCTCATCTCTCCACAGCTTGAAAACTCTCCTCCCGGGGAATGATGCAAGATTGTCAGTCATAATAGGTGTTTTGAGCACATCTTGCTGGCAATGGCCACAGACCAGGAGGAGTATAAGAAAAACACAAGTATATTACAGGAATCCTTCCTTGGATGAGGTTGTTTTACGGAGAAAGTTGGGAGAGTTATTACAAGAATTGAGCTCTGGCTATGTGCCAGGAAAATACACCTGGATGAATTAATTCATTTATTCAAGTAAATCAATCAATATACTTACTGAGTATATACTACATTCAAGGCCAGGTACTAAATACAAGGAAATGAATATACATGATTTTATACCCTTATTATCTTTATAATCCATGGAAGATTAAAAGTGTTAAAAAGAATTACTGAACTAATTATTTAAACTATAAATATCTTGCAAAAGTCAACTATGAAACAAATTCTGAGAGTTCACAATTTTTACCACCTTTGACTGCTCTGTACAATAGTGTTAGTCAAGTCTGATTAATACAGCATCTGTATCTGTATCAATGAGCTTTGAACTGTCTGTTTTGGAACACACTATCAATGTTGGAACCCACATTGCCAAAAGCCTTGGGGGCTAAATTGTTAGAGCCTGCACTGCCCTTAGCAAAAGATAGAGTAAGGACGACAGACACGAGGAATGGAGACCAGACAGAGTGTGATTCAATCCAGTTTATTCTTCAGTCTCTCTTCTCTCCAAGTCCCTAGTTCCTAGTACCAAGTCTCAGGTCCTGGGCTTCAGCACCAATTCTCAAGTCCTAATCCTAGTTCTAAGTTGCTAGTCTCTTTCCCAGTTCCAAGTTACCTGCCTCAAGTCTCAAGTCTCAAGTACTCTTCCAAGTACAAGTGTCTAATAATTTCTTCTGTCTTTATATGTCTCACTTCTAAGCCACGTCTTTAAGTCACGCCTTTAAGTCTTATCTCTAAATTACACCTTTAAGTCACACCTTTAAGTCTCGGCTCTAAATCACACAGTTAAGTCTCACACACCCAAGGGAAAACCTTGGGTATCTAAAACAACATGTTATCAGAGTGTGCTCAGCTGTTGTAGGCTATTGTAAACAAGTCTCTTGTCAGGGTATATGGCTCAAGATGGCTGCAAGGATGATAGCCACCTTCTGTCGGCTCCCCACAACTGTCTATTTATTCTTAACACCATCAACTTAGATAACATTAGATAACAGTTTTCTCCATGCCCTTCTTGCAGTACCCTTTTAGGTTCTAGCTCATTAGCTCCAGTGCTGATCCTTGTTTATAATGTAGTATACTTCTACTTCTTCATATTCAGTACTCAGTGGATACACTTTCAAGAAAAGATTCAATTAAAATGGCATCATTTAATAAATGGCATATCAAATCCTGAACTAGGCTAACCTGGTGTTTTGCTTGCTTTTGGTTTTGCTACAGCAAAAAGCTTAATAAAACCTTTGGACAAATAATTCTGTGGCTTTTCCTAGAGACACGTGAACAAATACCTGCTCACCACACGCAGTAATCCAACAACAGGTCAAAGTAATGATTCTACCAAAATCCACCTTGGTGGATCAATGAGTTTATTGGAGCAACTGACAAAATATGAGTGATGACTGATATACAGAAGATAGTTAACTCAAAAGCAGCTGCCTCACTGAAAGGCATTGAACAACCTGAGTGATCAAAATAGCTAGAGAGGGCAGAGAATTACCTCTTTACCCAAAAGTCTCTATTACTTGTATAATCTTACAGGGAGACTCTGTGAAAAAGTTTTAGGAGGCTTCCTGAGACTTGTGAGTTGTTGACTTCCTGAGTCTTCAACAGTTTCTTTCTGAGATGAACTGTCTCCTTTGGAGCTTCCTGGGCCTAAATGAAACTCATTTCAAGTTGGAAATAATTGAGTTCCAAAAGTATTGCTGCATAATAAGTAAAAAGATAATCCCTGTCTTGTACAGTGACAAATATATAACTGAGACAAGATGATGAAAGTCAAAATAAACAGACTTAGTATTACCCATGGTCAGCAGGGTTGCCTTCAACTCATTCACAGTGATACTGTTGCTATCAGTGCTATATCCATCAACCTCAACTTCAACAATACAGTCAAGACCTTGCAGTAGTTAGATCTCACCAACATCAAACAAGGTGAAGCTTGTGTCTAAGTATTCTGTGGACTATAGTAGTGTTTAAACTACCAAGAAGAAAACTGGAAGCCACTGAAATGGTGTGAAGCTGAAAGAATCATCCCCTCTACCTCATCTCTTCATGTCCAGTGTTTTTTATGGGTATGAATGAGAAGAATGGCAACTCACTTGATACTGTCATAAGTGCTCCCTGCACTGCCTCTGGCCAACGTCATCCATGACAACATCAGTACTACAAAGAGATACATGACCACAATGCATGACATCATTCCCACCCAAAATATCATGGAAGACACCTTTGGGAAACTGCAGCATGATGACCACTGGGCTGACAGCATCTCTGTATCAACTGGCATTGCCAAAGTTGTTAGAAATTTCATGGCAGAGCTTAATGGTTATCTTATTGGTATGGTCTTCTAAGTTTCTACACCTGTGTGTTCATCATGGATCTGACCCACCACCTAAAAAAGCAGCCAAATATGGCATTGAGAAGGTGGTAAAGCAAGCCTTAGAGAAGCCCCTAAAAGCCATCCTGAGCTATACTGAAGACCAAATATTTCATTGTACCTTTGACTCTGGAGTTGGCATTGCCTCCTTCATTGACTACTTTATCAAGTTCATTTGTAATTATGAAAAAAAAAGTTGGCTATATCAAAAGGTAAAAGAGTTCATGCTTCACAAGGACTATAAGATCTTTAAATCAATTAACACAACAAGAACAGGCAATTAAGAGAGGTCTTGCTGCAACCTAGCAGTTTGCTTGAATGAGACAGACTGTCAACCCTATTTTGTTTTTACTTTTTTTGTATAGCATCAATGAAATTCAGCCAAGATTGAGAATCTTAGTTTTTAGTATTACTAAGAAAAATAAAATTTAGCCCAGAGTCTGACTCATCAGGAAAATTCACTAAATTCTTAAAGAAGAATTCTCCCTTTAAAAAAAAAAAATCTTGTATGCTTTGATTAAGGTAAGATAAACTTAAAATAAAGAAAATGAGATTGAAAAAACTAATTAATCCACATTTTCCAAAAATATATTACTTATTTACTTATAATCTCAATGAGAATGTTGAAAAGTATTCACTGTTCCTTGGGATACTGGGTAGGTATTAAGCATCAATAAACACTGCTAAAATCTATTTTAAAGATCACTGTCAGTGTTCATGCTAATGTCTTCCCTGAAGTCATACTACAAGCATTCCTTTCAATGTTTAGTTTCCTGTGAATAAGCAAAGAACCAGGTCCCAGTTGGTGAATGGCACCATTATTTTAGTTAGAGTAACTATCTCCAACTAAAGCCCATGAGCCAAAATATTATATATATAATATATATATATATATCATATATCATATATCATATATATATATTAGTGTTATATATATATATATATATATATATATATATATATGTTATATATATTTAACACTAATTCTGTCCCTTACACATTTTTATATCTTCTCTCACACCACATTTACAGAGTTTGGTAGTCTAGGCATACCCAGAAAAATTCCTAACTACTTAACCATGTATATGATGTTAGCAAACCTGGAAAAGTGAAATCTGAGCAAGAAAAGACTACCGGTGATACCAGCTACACACCAGGGGCTTAAGACTACTCCTATAGTCTTCACTAATGTGCATAATAGTAGAGTCTGAAACAAAACCATACAAACCAGCTCCCCAGAATATTCAGATGCAGTTCTAGAAAAGAGGGGTGAAAGAAAAATAGAGGCTATGTGTCAAAAATGCTCCCAAGGACCCAGACTCATAGGCCACCTTCAGAGAGCTTCCTGAAGCTAGTGCTTTTTAAAAACTGTCCAGCAGAGAGTAAAAGGACAACTAAAATCTTGTTAGTCACAGTGATCACCACAGTACTAACTCCACCTCAGCTCAGAATTATGTGATACCAACAGAGAAAGCCTTGACTTGTACACTGTTGGAATATTTGTGTCACAAGCAATGGCAAAGGGGAGAGCAGGGCTGTAACTGTGATCTGTATCTGCTGTGCCCTTTTGACCTGGATGGGCAAAACAAGGACAAGTGGAGATACCTCTCAGTGCCTTCTGAGTCTAGAGGTAAGATGGAAGCCCTAGGAGATTTCAAAACAAGTGAAGCAAGGCACTGCTGGATGATAAATGCTTGTGGCAATGGACTGGGAAGCCCTGAAAATGGGCCTGGTTAAAAAGTAAGATAATACCATAAAGAAATGCCCCCACCAGAAAGGGCTGCCATTCTCATTAAAGATCAAGCTTCCCCTTTGCAGCCTACAGGAAAGCAGGTGACACTGAATCACAGTAAAGAGGAGCAGATTTAGGAATCTGCAAAATCTGCAGAGGCACTTATGTCATGTCTGGTACACTGTGGCTTAGTGAGACCCTGTCTGTAACTCTTTCCAGTCAAATGCCACCAGTTTTTAATCCTAAGGAAACTGCCATAAGGACAGACCACTAATTCCCATCCTGTTTATGATCAGAAATAGCCCAGAATGAGTGGCCAGGTAACTTGCCCATAATATCTCCACATATTTGGTGTGTATGGAAAACAAAGTGGGTCCTCTTGGGTGGCCCAAAGGAATTGAACTGAGACCAATAGGTAGAAATTTATAGAGGAAAAATAAGTGTTCAGAAAAGGGACTTTCTATGAATCAAAGTTAGTTTTCCCAGGATACTATAATCTCTGATTGAGACAGTGAGGTGTTCACCAACATCTGTACTGGGAAGTTAGTATGTTTCTCTTATAGTAGTCAATGATTCTCTGAGAGTGGGAGCTTAGGTCTGATGAAAACTCCAGTAAATGAAGGCTAACATTTGCCAGAATTCCTTTCTGTTTCTAACTTGAGGTTTTTATTTTCTAATCTTCTTCACTGGTGTAAAATATTTTTAAAAATGAGTTTAATTATACATTTTAATATATGATAAAATCTATTTTGATCATATTTACTTCTCTTTCTCTCCTTTTTTCCCTTCCTTCCTTCTTCCCCTCCCTCCCTCTATCTTGTCTCCAACCATGGATCTTCTCCCCATAGCTTCCTTCCATTTTCCAAGTAAGGTGCATTTTAGTCAAGAAAAACAATATCTAACACGTGGATGATTCAGTTTTTTGTTTTAATACGATGTGGAAGAAAAATGTTTATAGAATAATTCACCAGTGTTTAATGTGTAAAATGTTTCAGCTACTTTACAAACAGCTTTATAGAAATATTTTATCTTTCTAACCACTGTGGGTTATGATCACTATTCCCCATGCTCAGAAGGGAAGACTGAGAGTGTTAGAGGTGAGGGATGTCTAGCTGCTAAGTTCAGTGGCCCTGCCTGCCTTATTCTTTACCTCAATTATTTTGTATTTGTCTATTGCCAAAATGACAGAAGCCTGAGCTACTAAAGAAGCGGTGTCATACATTAAGACAGATATAGGGTCACTCAACAGTCAAAGATACATTTTAATGGCTTTAACACTTTTCTGTCCAAGTTTCCTGAAGATCCTTTCTGCAAAGACCCCTTATTGGTCTGTTGCATTTACATACCTTTACAACTGTTTGATAGCATTTTAAAAGTTTTGAATAACATTCCTGAAAGTCTCTTCCAATGAACACTCAACAAAATTATCAAAATACAGGTCTGTAATTTCTTTCTTGATATAAAAATGACACTGGAGAATGAAGCAATTGGAATAAAAAAAAAACCAGAAAGTATCTTAGGAGCAAGATTTTAGTGCCAGGAAAGGCTCAGAACTGGTAATGATTTTAGATGATTCAGGCATAGTCAAGTGTACATGAAATAAAAATTTTAACTCACAAATTTAATGTTCAATGGGCTCTGGCACCAAAAAGCTAAAAGACAAGATAGCCCCAAACTCCATCAATGGAAAACCACAGCTGCAGAAAATCATAGAGCAACAGCTAAAAGCTTCCACCTCATGGCTTCCAATTTGTGTCTGAGACACCACACATTTATCAGTTGTCAGCAAGGCCTTACAGTAAAGGGAGAGAAAAATCTTTAAATACTTAAGCCATATTTTAATTTTTGAAAGGGCACATCTTGCTACAATTTTCTTCTCTGACTTTTTTCTCTATAACTGAAATTATTTGTTTTGACTTAGAATCTAACACTTTCCTCAGTATGTGGTTAGGGTTGTAGGCTCAAAACTCTAACTACTTTTGCTTTTTCTCAAATCTTTGGCTCAGACAACTGCTTTAGAAATGGTAAGGGCAAAAAACATAACCCAAAGCCTCTATGCATCAGCTTTCTAATCTATGAATTATAGCATTTATACAGCATTATAGTTTTTGGACAGGTAAAGTAAAATAATGAATGCTAAGGACTTAAAATAGTTTCCAGCATTTAGCAAGCATTCTAAAATTAATATTTGCTATCATTGCACTTTTCTTGTGGAAGAATTTTCTTATTAAAAATAATCTAGAATAGGGTACTTATCAAAACTCTGTGGGGCACATTTTAAAATAAAGTCATGCTAGTCATCTTCAGTAAAATTTATCTAGCTTTTCTACCCACATGCCATCCTCTCTTCCTGCTACTTCTTATAAAATGTTTACTACCCCTTGCTGCCTCAGATTCTAGAAACACACTCCTTAGTAGGGCATGCCTTAGATGCTTTCCCGATCTTTCATCCAACACCGACTACTTCTCTCCACAAAAGAATACTTTCCCTCAGTCTACAAGGTTTTTCTTGTTTCTACAGAAGGTTCTCAGTGTCAGGATAACACCAAACTGGTAGGACTGTCTGAAAGTAAATGAGATGATACATAAAAAATTGTTAGAAGTTGGCTGGTGGAATGGACATATGTCCTAAATTGATGCATAAATATTGATATTGCTCTTTTCCTCTTGACATAAAATTAATATAAATCTGTGTATCCTGATAATCCCTTCCATTCTCTGTGTCCTGCCCATATAGAATATATCATTTGAACTATAACCACTGTTTGGGAAACAAAAGAAAGAATGTAATTGGAATCTACCAAGCATCATATGTGTCTGCAGGTAATCCAATGCTGTGTGTCTATTACCATAGCTTTTCACAACGGATCATTTTTGTGAACCATGCAGCCACATTTAGACTGTGTACTCACTTAGCACACACACACACACACACACACACACACACAAATCAGAACTTTTTGGTTCTCCAAAATGTCTTACAAAAGCTAACATAGAGTGCTTAACTATTTATATATAGCATAAATAGGTAAATATACTTTTTAAACAAAGAAGCCCCCTGAAACTTCATTCAAATGACAAGACAAAGACACTGATCTCTTAAGTTTATATAGTAATGTGCCACATTCCAATGTGTGACAAATTTGAAGACATTTCCACTATTTAAGAAGTTGGATAGCCTTCACTTCAAAACTCTGAACTCAAGAAATGCCCTATACCTGATAATAAATTACTGTGTAATTCAGTACATTTCTGGGATTGTTTAACAGAAAATCAAAAGAATTATGATGGGAAAAGCCTACAACTTCTCCAGTTTCTACACCACACTTGCTTAAGCATTGTAGGACTGTCCACTGTGAAAAAGACCACTGCAGCCCTCAGGGATACTTGCTTCAAATACTTAGCAATGGTTTGATGTTTATATATAGTACTGTCTATATTTTTATTCTGGCATTGCATCCTTTGCTTTTTTACTTTTAGTAGAAACCAGACATCACATCATTTTGTGTGTCATCAAAAATAGTGCCAGACATCCTGCTCTCCCTGGGAAAGATTCAATGGCTAGTGAAAACATATCAAAGAGGTCATCCCAGACCTGAGCTCAAGCCAGGAAAGTGCTACATCAATCGGCCCAAGATTTAAAATTAGCTTTGCACTGAAGGGATGGGGATAAGTTTTGAATTCAGATTTTAATAAGCCTTAGATTCTCCTCAACTCATTCTTTGGATAAATGGAGCTTTTCCAAACATATGCTATGCAAGCTAATATTAATTGGCACTTGACAGAATCCAGAATGACCTGAGAGATCTGACTTTTGGCATGACTGTGTTGCAAGAATTGAGGTGGTATCTGTCCACTCTGGGCAACACCATTCCTTAGCTGGGCTCCTGGACTATAATTGGAAAAAAGGGGCTGAGCAGCACCATGAATTTGTCATTCTGTGCCTCCTGGGTGTGGATGTAATATGATCATACTGCCTCTTCCTCTTGATATCATGGCTTCTATACTCCTGCCCTGTCTTCTCCTATCATAACAAACTGTATTTCTCTAGAACTATAAGCTACAGTAAACTTGTTCTTTCTGAATTTCCTTCTGTCAGGTTATTTTATCACAATAACAAAAATAATTAAAACATAAGCCAATATTTGGGTCATGCACAAAAATCATAAATTAAAAATGTATTTATATGGATATATGTATATAGACCCTAAATGTCTATGTGTATGCATATGTATATATTCAGAGGAAAAATTGGAACTAGACAATATTTGAGTTTATTACCATTGTTCTTGTTTTTCTCTCAAAACTAGAAAGTAAGGCCCTATTCCTGAGGATAACACACACTTTAAAAAAGTGAACTTAAAAATTTGAGCTGGAATGACTTTCTTTCATCATAATATCCAAAGGTTCTATGTAAGCTGCATAGAGATAAAAGCAATCAATAGCTCTATTCCACTGTAAAACTTTGGATCACAACAATAATCACCTCAGTAAATGCTGCAGTAGTAACATTTCTACTTTAGGAGTAGTCAACAGCTGTCTTTTTGGACTTAAGTAAGGTTCACTCACTAGGAAGTTACTCATGCCTGGTGCTACAAACCAACAATCCATGGCTGGTGTTACCAGGAACTCTACAGGAGAAACTACAAATACCACCTTCCTAAATTAGTATGAATCTAATTCCATTCTAAAACCAAATGCTTATACCCACAGATAAATGTTATTTTCACCCCTCCCTAATGCTAACCCAAACCCTAACCCTAACTCATCAAAGAAGTTTCTTCCTGCATCCGATGGAGATAATTACAGCAATCAACAACTAGTCAAAGCAGAGAACAACAATCACAGTTAACGCATCTACAAGAAAATCACTGCACCTAAGGACCAGAGAATATTCTAGAAGAGAGACCAGTAAGATTGCAAAAGCCAGAGGATGAGAACATTTATTAGAAGATATTCTCTTCTATATGTAACAGGGAAGCTGCACTCATGAAATCCCCAGAACATCATCACCTAAACAAGATCTTCATAATGACAGTGTTAGTTGATCTATAAATGCAGTGTGGGAAATCTCACAAGGCTCATCCATAGGTGAAGAGCTACAGGCAATTAATGGCAGCAGAATTATTCACTTCCAGAAATGAGCCTTTTGATAGGCTGTTCAATCTCACATGATCAACCTTAACCACATGCACACCACAGCAACACTAAACAGTTTTACCATCATAGAGCACAGGATGATCTATGAAAACAACTTACTTACTGTTTGTAGTCTGATATTCAAAAGCAATAGCAGTAAATAACTATGAGGAAAAAAGTACCTGTACCTTTCTCTCTCTCCCCTGTTGAATATTGAGGTTTTTTTTTTTTTTTCTTAATGCACAACTATATTTTAAAAAGTGCTTCTATATTCTGCACCATCTACAGCAATATATTGATTGTAACAATCTTTTGTTCTTTTAGTTTTCTAGACCTTGGTCAAGATCAAAGGTTTTTTTGTTGTTGTTGTTTTTTTTTTGTTGTTTTTTGTTTTTTTTTTTTAAGTTAAAGTATAGATGGGAATGGCATGAAGCTAAAATTTCTATTTCATCATATTGATTTATTAAATTCAAAAATTTCAGATGTTAGGATTTTGGCTGTTGGGAATGCCATAGTTAAATGTTATAAACTAAGTAGCTTATAAAAAATGTAAAATTGTTTTTTATAGGCCTTGGGACTAGAAACTGAGAATTCCAAGAGTAAGGTAATAAAATTTGATATTTAGTGGGAGCTGCTTTGTGATCATAGATGATATCATCTGTAGCAGGAAATTTTCCCCTCAAGTTGGGAGGAGCTAAGGTAGGAGGAGTAAGGAGAGGAAGAGGAGAAGGAGGAGCTAAAGAGGAGAGATGTAGGAATGATGGAGAACAACTTATATCTAGGTTAGTTAATTGGTTAACACTTCTAATTATGTGGGCATCTTGTTATTTGAGCATTACCAAATATATAAAGCTATTGGATAATCTTTAAACATTAGAGTCTCATTTCTACCTGGTGGATGGTGGGATGGTCTGGGCTCAGCCCAACCTTGTGGAGACAGTGTGAAAGATTGGCAGAGCCATCTCCCACACTTGTGGGTGGGAGCCTGAGCCGAGCAGCAGGAGAATACACAGCTGCTGCTCTTGGCCAGGCCTTGTCTATTTGGGAAGATGGCAACTGATTAAGAACAAAAAAGATTGGGTGGCACTGATTTAAATATCTCTCTCAACAGCCATCTGCATAAGTCCTTAAATGGTAAGAGACACAAAATCTTCCTCGTAAAGCCTCTTTAATGAGACACTAAAAGTCATCTGTGAGGAATCTGCTTTAGAAATTTAGCTACTCGACCCCCAAAGAGCCTAGAACTATCATACAAATAATAAACTTTGAGCATATGAATTTGGGGGAGCACAAATATTCAGTCCACATTATAAGTGTCAGCTCACTACCATTTAGAGAATCTCAAACAACAGGTAAAGTTATAGAAATAAACTCTCTCTAGATTGAATACACATGGTTAGAGGTTTGACTGAAGCAAGGAATATGTTATTGGAAGAGAACTTAGAAAATTATTTTGAAAAATCATCTTAAAGTAAAAACTGCAATAGTACTGGTTAACTCACTATCATGCGTCAAGGATGACTTTCCTGGAAGATTAGCCAGTACTAAATGTGGGAGAAATCATATAAGTATTGTAGTCATGTATGAAATTCTCAATTTTTTATATTTTTAATTTAAAAATAAATGTAATGTAGTTTAAAAGCACTTTAGGTATCACTCATCTTGTCATTTAGTGACTCTTTACCACCACTATTTAACCACTATAACGACAAAATAAAAATATATTTTCAATTTTCTATTTTAAAGTATACCAGGATATATATCATGTTATCAAATTACACAGCAAAGTATTATGTTTGCTGTATAGTGACACCGGAGGTGTGAAATACAATTTGTAATAAAAGTGCCCAATTAAGCATGTATGACAATACTCCAAACTCACAGTGAAACGTTCAGAAATTAAGCATAAAACTATATTTCTCGTTATATGTTAATTTCTTCACAAAATTATTGAAAAACAGAGATCAAGCTAAAATTAACTTCAAAATGGTAAATTTCAAGATAAAATAAATTTCAGAGTGGTTCTTCTTTAGTTACCTGAGCAAACAAACAAAATTGTCAATGATGAGTTAATTATGTGCTGAATGCATGAGTCCCTCCAACACTGCTCAGATCACTGAAGACATTGAGAATAATATTAATGACCAACTTACAATCAGGTAAGTATTTCCTTAAGTTCCTAGTGAGCCACCAGTCAAAAGATTGTCTGTCTTTCTTGAGGGGGTGTGAAGTGACTGAAGACTAGCCTTTGAGTGTTTGTGTGTAAGGCAGCAATAGGTCCAAAGTTGAGGTTAAATAGCTCAATATATGCCAGATGGATCAGAAAAAAGAGTCAGCTGAACAAATGCATAGGGTTGATTCTACAGTACAAGATCTGCTTTCTACCTTGTCATTATTTATAGCATTATTCATCAGGAGACACTTTGCAGACTATCTATAATCCAAATGTGCCACTGTCCCAGTAGAATCAATAGAGTTTATTTCTTCCTGTGGACTTAATCATTGCCAATTTTATAATGTTAACAAATTGAATCTGTGAATTTGCCCTAAGTATCTTAACTGGTGGTGGCAGTAAGCTACTTGATTTTTTTTTTTCTTTTTCTTGGAGCATACAGCCTATTTTGGAATCTTTTTTGAATGAAAAGAATTAACCCTAATCAGTAATAACAAAATATGGCTTTGAGAATTAGCACTTGCCACTGAAGATCCCCAAACTCGGGAGACCCTTACTCAAGTCTTGGGAAATCACGGCCACTCAAAAATCGAAGGATACCATACCTGGATGCAATCAGCAGAGGTGTACTAGGATAGTTGGCGGGCCAAGGTCAAACTGCTTGCCCACACAGGAGCAGAATTTTGACACAAGACCAGAAAGCTGAGGGGCTTTTTATAGCATGGGGTAGGGAAAGGGAGGAATTTTCGCGTGGTTACACATGATTGGTTGCTTTACAAATTTTAAACATCAGCAGTCTGTACCAGATTGTGGGGGTGGGGGGTGGCAGTTCCTGTAGGCAGAAGCTTATCTAGGATAGCAGAGCATCTAGTTAGACTTAAATTACAGCCTTCTGGAACACTGGGAAGACCTCAAGTGGGGGGAAGGGGTAACCAAGGAAACATTATATAAAAATAGCGGAGCATTCCAGAGGAACAACCTAAGTGAATCAGGGTTATGTGGAAAGCACTCTATTCTCAAAATGTAGTCTTGCCCTGTCACTAGCTCAACTATTTCTCAGTCTCACCTAGATGACTTGCATTTCTCTTTGTGGTCAGGAATGTGTCTTCTTGCTTTGGGCCTTCCCCACCCACAGGTGGGTTTTCTTCCCTGAGGCTTGAGGAATGTTAATCTAGCAAGTGTCCTCTGACTCAAGGATAATGTACTCTTCCGGGAGTGTATTCCGGGGCAGTGAAGGCCTAAAATCTTACATTCAGTTCCGATTTCTGGAACCTGTATTCTTTTGCTCAGGTCTAGGGGTAAAGAAAAAGCTTGTATATATTTTATAAAATAGTCTTTATAATTTTTCACTCTACAGCCACAAAACTGGTGGTAATGACTATTAATGAATTTAGCTAAAATTATAAAGGCAAAAATGTCCACGTGGAAATTTTATAGTAAAATTAAGGCTTTCCAATGACAACATTTGAATTAGAATAACATTAAGCTATTTTATACATTTTGGTACCATTAAAATACAGTTTCAGATCTTCATTCACACAGAAGATTGAATTCACTGAACTTCCAGGCATTTTGTTTACCTGCAATATAAGCATATAAAAAGATACACATTTTCAAAATCTATTTAACTGTGGTAATAAAGTCTATGTAATATCCAATTCAAAGTAATAGTATATTAAAAAGTGGTAATTTGGGGGTAATTCTGTGCCCCGCCCCGCAGGGATTCGATGAGACCTTAGGGAAGGGGGTGAAAGAATGAAGGGAAAAGAGACAAAGAATGAGAGCTAGTCTGGAGTTCTGATCAAGCTCTGAAACTTTAGTTTTGGGGGCAGGTTATAAAGACACAGTAAAACGGGAAGTTTAGGCAAGGGTCTTTGCTTAGGGCTATCCCACTATTAAATCATCATTGTCTAAGACCATCCCACTGTCATATCCAGCTCCCAGGAAATGCCAGGCATTCTGTAAGTTCCTGGGACCTGAAATCCTCAAAAGTTCTTTCATAATCTTGTACTGACCAGGCTTTCTAGAACAGCAGGTCATTTCCTGAGGTTCTCTTAGAACAGCAGGTAATTTCCTGGGTTTGGCTCTCGCAATTCTGGGAGTGATAACCAGATGGTTTGGTGGGTAGACACTTACCACCATGCCTGTCAACACACAATAAATTGTGGGACCAATACAATAATACAACAGAAAGAAAGAACCAACCATAGGTTGTCCTCTGACAGAAGTTCAGAGAAAGAGAGAGATAGAGAGAGATAGAGAGAGAGGGAGAGAAAGCAAGAGAGAGAGAGATACAGAGAAAGATACAGAGAGATACAGAGATACAGAGAGAGAGAAAGAATTGTGTTTTTTATTTAAGTTAAAAGAGATGAATCTAATCAAATTCTACAACTCCTTCTAAGCAGTAGACATATCCCATAAAATCATGTAGACTTGGATTAATACCAGCATTCAGCAAAAATCTATATGAGAAGACACTGTAAATGGTGAAATATTTTTATACATAACATCAAAATTTATCCAGACAAACACTGACAGGAGAAACTTTATAACTAATTTTGTTGACTGAGAACCCTACTTTTAAGTTAAAATTAAAAAGTATTAATCTCCTCATTTCATTTTTCTCTTTAGTAGATCTATATTATAAAGTGTACATTATTACTCTTTGTACTGATAAGTTTTATATAATTACATATCATTAATACATATTTATTTTAATCCCTAAGATTTAGGAACGTTCATCTTCCCTGTTGTCAAAACTACCTATAATACCATTAGTTTTATCTCTTGACTCTCCAAAAGTCTATTTGACTCTTCACAAAAAATTTTGTCAATGATCAAACTATAATATACACACATATAAAAATATCATAATGATGCTTATCATGTACCATTAATCTACTATAATAATTTTTTCAATATTACAAGCCATAAAAATAGTAACAGTAAGCCCTGATACCTCAATATCTTGACACTGACAAATTTTCATACTATTTATGGCTTAGTCTCAAGAGGATCTGGTTTTTCCTCCTTGCTTTCCTCCAGTGGTTCATTAGTTTCCCAGGTTCTTCCTCTTGCAGCTCCATAATCTTGAACTTCTATCTTGTTTTCAAACTTGTACACAAGAAAGTGAGAAAATGCACAATTCAGAATTGTCTTATTTTCATTGGAATAAAGGTGAAAGATCAAATGTGGCATAATGAATTCAGCATTCATGATACTAAATAATGTGAGACCAAGATAATCTATAAAACATATAGGTCAAAAGAAAACCCACTTGCTTAATAATAGTTTTTCTTAATATATAAATTCCTTGCCAAAAAGAGGGAAAAATGGCTATAAACATGCTGTTGAGAGTGACAGAAAAAAAAAAAAAAACTAAAAGACTGATGCCATAGAAGCCAATCTCAAACAGAGGACACTTAACTGTTCTGTCTACATTAACTATTAGGACTAAGAATTCCACACCTGTATATTGAAAGCTGCCAATAGTGTCCAACTCAAACAATCCACTATGAGAACACCAACACAATAAGTATATACAAAAGAATTATGAATGCTTTATTTAACAGCAAATGTTATAGCAGAGGCTCCTTTACTCTGAGCCAAACTTTCTTGAAGAGTTAGAATTCTCCCACAACCTACCTCAGTCATTACTTCTGACATACCACACCAGGTTTTACCAAACTGGTTTGGGTGAGGAGAACCACAAACTAATTGAAATTCCTTCACTCCCAAGAAAAGGATTTCATAGGCAAGATTTCACAGACATAAAAATCGGTGAAAACAAGAAGTAGTGTGTTAAATCCTTACAGTCTTTCTAGAATAAAGAGCTAAATCAAGCTGGCAGCTCCTGAGCCACCATAAGGCCATAGACAGACAAGGTAAGCTATAGTCTGACTTCTGTAATAGTCCCTCAAACTTCAGAACTCATAAATGCATCTGAATGGAAGCTGTGTCTGATTATTTCTGGCTTTTAGGCATAGTCAACAGTAAAGGTAAAAATAAACAACTATAAATTTTTCTTGATTTAACATCGACATTTCACACCATAAATTTTTTTTATTTAAAAACATTTACAAAAGTAAAGAAGTTGTTTAAGATTTTATTTTTCTTCTTTGTTCATATGGATATACTAGAATCGTTCAATTAAAACCATATGTTGGCGCCATCATTCGCAGTTGCAAAATATGTAGCATTTTAAGACTCAATAAAAAAAAAAAAAAAAAAAACAGGGAGTCAGTAATATAGCATGGTAAATAGTTGAAGACAGATGGAGCTGGGCATTTCCAGTCTGTAAGCAGGAGGAAAACTTAGTTCTCTGATTAATTACTTGCAGAGCAAAAAGGGCACGCAACTAAGGTAATGACACACTGGTGAACTGGAAAGCGAATCTTATAACTCAGTCAGAAACAAGCCTCCATTCAAACTCAGCTATTCTACCTTTTGACCCTGTGCTCTTTTAGACATTTGTCATTTCCTTTAATGTGAAGCTCATTTCCTATGTTATGACCTTGCATAACTGCTAGGTTTGCTGAATAGTCTGCTGTAGTACACATGTACTTACTACATAATTGCAATTCAACTCTGAGTCGTATGCATAAAAATTTAACAGCTCCTTCCAGATTCTATTACTCTTTTTATGTTTGAGCATTTTTTATTTTTCCAGACACTAACTATGAAAGTCAAATGTTATAGCAATTTTATAATACTCAAAAAGATGAATGATGTATAGGAATGTCAATTAATTTGTTCTACTTTAGGTACAATACTTTTACCAATGTAATGCTACTAACAGGGAAAATTTGAAATTAAAGATGAAGGAAGACATTTTCTTTTCTTTTTCTTTTTTTTTTTTTTTTTTTTGATTAGAGACTTACAGACAACAATGAATTATATACACTGACTGTCTTGTTTCATTTTTGAAACTCAAATTCAGTACCTCTTTATCCAATGCTTAAATTAATGCTGACACAGGAAAGAATTTTATATGTACTTGAAAAAATATATATACATGAATGGATGTATGGTTAGGTGAATTGATGGATACATTCATTGGGAGCAAGTGCCTGGATCTTTTATTGAAAAAGAAAGAAAAAAAATTCTGACATATGCTGTAACTATAATATGTACATGTCATATTCTGGATATCCTTATGCTGGAGCATATGTCTTAATGATTCATTTATTCTTAAATATTCTGACTTATTCCTATGCATATAATATAGAAGAATATTCAGTTAAAACAAAGGAATTGACATAATAGACTGGCTTCTGAGAGTTTAATCTTAAAGGCATAGCAGGACACTAGATATTGAAATATGACAGATATGGCTCACAGATAAATTAGACATAGAAACTAACTTCCTAGGCATTAACCTGAATGTGCCCATCAGTCTAGAATTAGATATTATACAATTGAAAGTTGGTACACACACACACACACACACACACACACACACAGAGACACACACACCGCATGAGAGTCAGAGCAACAATACTAGCCACATGCAGTTTGGTGAACACCATGTTGAGGGTAAAGAGTATCATTCTCCAGTATTCTTATGGTAGGTAAATCTGTGTGTAGAAGTGAATGCATCAGCTCAGGTTAGCTTAGTAGACTTAAATATGCAAAATATTGAAACTAACTAAGGTTATATGTAAAATAGATTATCTCAAGTTCCCAAGAGTATGACCTCCAAGAGTTAATATAATTTAATATGCTCCTATGCTTCCTTGGATAAAGATGGACTGGCTGATATGAGTCATCATATGTATGCAAGTCAGGAGAGACTAGTATAAGGGATGTTCACAATTCACAAGTCTCATGTTGTGTCCAAGAGGCTTGACAATAGATTTATACTCAACATAACAATGCAAAGATGCAGTCTGGCCTCATGACACATGCCTTGAATCTAAGGAAAATGCAAAAAATGTCAGGAAAATGGAGGCTTTATTTTCCCAATACACCTTCCCAATAGTCACTTCAGTAGATGAAATGATGATCTTTATATTAACTTTTCAGAGTTCACTAGGAATTCGCTCACTCGAAAAAACAGTACTGAAGTTCTTCAGGAGTCAGTGCTCTGTGATGCAAAACCTATAGATAATACTAGTGACTATGCTACTTCAGCATTTCATACACTGAAAGGATGGGATAAAAAATGTATATATTGCTTTTCTGATGGGGCAGACTCCTAGCTGGTCTGCTCCCCTGAAGACACCATATCCTGACCCATCCCAGAAGAACCACTGCACTCAGAGCAGTAGAGGAACCATTACACTCAAAGCAGCAGACAATCCACTGCACTCAGAGCAGTTTAGAAAGCTGGATTCTCAGGAGCTCTAGCATACCCAGGATCATAGGATTTTAGGATCTCCATTTCTGAGAAAGCCTGAGTCCCAGGAACTCTTTCGCCCAGGAGCTCAGGATCAGAGGACCACAGAGACAACTGGACCCTGAGGATTTCTGACACAAGCAAGATAACTGGAAAAACAGGCTCCAGTCAGAGACAGTGAGTGCAGGTAGCACTAAAGATAACCAGATGGTGAAAGGCAAGCACAAGAACATAAGCAACAGAAACCAAGGTTACCTGGCATCATCAGAACCCAGTTCTCCCACCATAGCAAGCCTTGGACACTCCATCACAACAGAAAAGCAGGATTCTGATTTAAAATCACTTCTCATGATGATGATAGAGGACTTTAAGACACAAATAACTCCCTTAAAGAAAAACAGGAGAACACGGATAAACAGGTAGAAGCTCTTAAAGAGGAAACACAAAAATCACTTAAAGAATTGCAAGAAAACACAACCAAACAGGTGAAGGAATTAAACAAAACCATCCAGGATCTAAAAATGGAAGTAGAAACAATTTTTTAAAATTCCAAAAGAAGATTACCCTGGAGATTGAAAACCTAGGAAAGAAATCAGAAGTCATAGATGCAAGCATCACCAAGAGAATACAAGAGATAGAAGAATCTCATGTGCAGAGAGAACCATGGAAAACATTGACAAAAAACATTGTCAGAGAAAATGCAAAATGCAAAAAGCTCCTAACCCAAAACATCCAGAAAATTAAGGATACAATGAAAAGACCAAACCAGGGATAATAGGTATAGATGACAGTGAAGATTCCCAACTTAAAGGGCCAGTAAATATCTTCAACAAAATTATAGAGTAAAACTTCCCAAACCTAAAGCAAGAGATGCCCGTGAACATACAAGAAGCCTTCAGAACTCCAAATAGACTAGAACAGAAAAGAAATTCCTCCCATCACATAATAATCAAAACATCTAATGCACAAAACAAAGAAAAAATACTAAAAGCAGTAAGGGAAAAAGGTAAAGTAACAAAGACAGACCTATAAGAATTACACCAGACTTCTCACCAGAGACTATAAAAGCCAGAAGATCCTAGACTGATATCATACAGACCCTAAGAGAACACAAGTGCCAGGCCAGACTACTATACCCAGCAAAACTTTCAAAAACTGTAGATGGAGAAACCAAGATATTCCGTGATAAAAACCAAGTTTGCACAATATCTTTAAACAAATCCAGTCCTATAAAGGATAATAGATGGAAAACTCCAACACAAGGAGGGGAACTACAACCTAGAAAGAGCAAGAAAGTAATCTTCCAACAAAACCAAAAGAAGATAGCCACACAAATATAATTCAACCTCTAATAACAAAAGTAACAGGAAGCAACAATCATTTTTCCTCAATATCTCCTAACATCAGTGGACTCAATCCCCCACCCCCCAAAAGAGGTAGACTAACAGACTGGATCTAGAAAAAGGACCCAGAATTTTGCTGCATACAGGAAATGCACCTCTGTGAAAAAGACAGACACTACTCATAGTAAAAGGCTGGAAAACAGTTTTCCAAGCAAATGGTCCCCCAAAACAAGCTGGAGTAGCCATTCTAATATCAAATAAAATCGATTTTCAACCAAAAGTAATAAAAAAAAATAAAGACGATAACTTCATACTTATCAAAGGAAAAATGTACCAAGATGAACTCTCAATTCTGAACATCTATGCCCCAAATGAAAGGGCACCCACATATATAAAAGAAACTTTACTAAAGCTCAAAGCATACATTGCATCTCACAAAATAATAGTGGGGGACTTCAACACCCCACTCTCAGCAATAGACAAATCATGAAAACAGAAACTAAACTGAGACACAGTGAAACTGACAGAAGTTATGAACCAAATGGATTTAACATATATGTATAGAACATTTCATCCTAAAACAAAAGAATATACCTTTTTCTCAGCACCTCATGGTACCGTCTTTAAAATAGACCATATAATTGGTCAACAAATACAAAAAGATTGAAATAATCCCCTGCATCCTATCAGATCACCACAGAATAAGGTTGATCTTCAATAATAACAAAAACAATGGAAAGCCCACATACACTTGGAAACTGAACAATGTTCCACTCAATGATGACTTGATCAAGGAAGAAATAAAGAAATGAAAGACTTTTTAGAATTTAATGGAAATGAAGGCTTGTCATACCAAAATGTATGGGACACAATGACTGCAATGCTAAGAGGAACACTCATAACTCTAAATACCTACAAAAAAGAAACTGGAGAGAGCATACACTAGCAATTTGACAACACACCTGAAAGCTCTAGAACAAAAAGAAGCAAATATACCCAAGAGGAGTAGACTGAGGAAATAATCAAACTCAGGGCTGGAATTAACCAAGTAGAAACAGAAAGAACTATACAAAGAATCAACAAAACCAGGAGCTGATTCTTTGAGAAAATCAGCAAGATACCTAAACCCTTAGCCAGACTAACCAGAGGGCGCAGAGACAGTATCCAAATTAGTAAAATCAGAACTGAAAAGGGAGACATAACAACAGAAACTGAAGAAATTTAAAAAAAATCATCAGATCCTACTACAAAAACCTATATTCAACAAAACTGGAAAATCTGAATGAAATGGACAATTTTCTAGACAGGTACCAGGTACCAAAGTTAAATCAGGAGCAGATAAACCATCTAAACAGTCCCATAACCCCTACAGAAATAGCAGCAGTCATTAAAACTCTTACCACCAAAAAAAAAAAAAAAAAAGTCTAAGACAAGATGGGTTTATTTTTAGTGCAGAATTCTATACCTTCAAGGAAGACCTACTGAAGACCCCCATACTCGGGAGACCCTTCCTCAAGTCTCAGGAGATCATGACCACCCAAAGATCACAAGAAACCATACCTGGATGCAATCAGCAGAGGCTTTATTAGGGAAATTGGCTGGCAGTCAAACCACAAGCTCTCTCTCTGAAGAGCAAGGTTTGGCCCAGAGTGATGGGTAAGGGGTCTTTTAAAGAGCAAAACCACAAACCAGGGGAGTGGGGAGGGGGTGAGGGGTTGCCAAGGATACATAACATAAGAATAGCGAAACATTCCAGAGAAACCCACCCTGAAAGGTTAATAGCCATGGAAATTACTCAGTACAATAATTTTTCTCAAAAATGTTGTCTTACCAAGTCACTGTCCCCTATACCGTCATTACAAAATATTTCTCACTTCCTCCAGTCACAGCCCTACCTAGATGGCTTGTATTTTTTATAGTCAGGAATGTGTCTTCCTGCTTCGGGGCCCCCCCACACCCACAGATGGGCCTGCTGCCTGAGGCTTGAGGAATATAATCCAGCAAGTGTCCTCTGATTCAGGGGCAATGTCCTTCACCTGGAATGTGTCCTGGGGTAGTGAAAATCTTACATTCAGTTCTGCTTTCTGGAACTTGCATTTTTCTGCCCAGGTCTAAGGGCAAAGAAAAAGTCTACATATTTCATAAAATGGTCTTTATAATTTTTCACTCTACACTACTACCAATTCTCTTCAAACTATTCCACAAAATAGAAACAGAAGGAACACTACCCAATTTGTTATATGAAGCTACAATTACACTCATACCTAAGCCACACAAAGACCCAACAAAGAGACCCAACTTCAGACCAATCTCCCTTATGAATATTGATGCAAAAATACTCAATAAAATTCTCGCAAACTGAATCCAAGAATACATCAAAACAATCATCCATCATGATCAAGTAGGCTTTATCCCAGGAATGCAGGAATGGTTCAATATTCGGAAATCCATCAATGTAATCCACTACATAAACAAACTCAACTATTAACAACAATGAATTCATGAAATTCTTAGGCAAATGGATGGAACTAGAAAATATTATCCGGAGTGAGGTAACCCAATCACAAAAGAACACACATGGTATGACTCACTGATAAGTGGATATTAGCCCTAAAGCTCACAATACCCAAGATACAACTCACAGACCACATGAAGCTCATGAAGAAGGAAGATCAAAGTTTGGATGCCTCTGTCCTTCTTAGAAGGAGTAACAAAATACTCATGAGTGCAAATATGGAGACAAAGTGTGGGACAGAAACTGAAGGAAGGGCCGTCTGGAGACCATTTCACCTGGGTATTCATCCCATGTGCAGTCACCAAAGGCAGAAGCTGATGTGGATGTCAGGAAGTACATGCTGACAGGAGCCTGATTTAGCTCTCTCTTTAGAGGTCTGCCAGAGCCTGACATATACAAAGGCAGATGCTCACAGCTAACCATTGAACTGACCATGGGGTTCCCAGTGGTGGAGTGAGAGAGAAGACAGGAGCTGAAGGGGGTTTGCAGCCCCATGGGGAGAGCAACAATACCAATCAACCAGATCTCCCCAGGGTTTAAACCACCAGCCTGGAAGCACATAGAGAGGGCCCCCATAGCTCCAGCTGTTTATGTAGAGGAGGAATGCCTTTCTGGGCATAGGTGGGAGAGGAGGTCCTTGGTCCCATGAAGGCTGGATGCCCCATTGTGGGAGAATTCGAGAGTGGGGAGGTGGGAGTGGTAAGGTGGGTGGGGACACATCCTCAAAGAAGCAGGAAGAGGAGGTATGAGATAGGGGGTTCCTGGGTGGGGTGGGGGGTGGGGGAATGGGGAAAGAGGATAACATCTGAAATGTAAATAAATTATCCAATAAAAAAACAAAAAAAGAAAGGACATATATTCAAAAACCAAAAAAGAATGTGTATATTATTATTTATTTGTTGTTCATCAAATTTCTTTTATCAAATATATCATAGTTTGCTAATATCCTAATTAAATCATAACTGAAGCAAAACTCTTGAAAGCAACCAACAAAATCAATTTTATCCTGTTAGACCTCTTTTTACTATATCAACAATTTCTTCTAATGGTTCAAGACAATCAATTTTTCTGCTTTGTGTTTTCTCTCAACAATTTGTTCTAAGTTTTAGAAGGGTGAGTTGAAAATTTTTTTCTGGTCATCATACTTGTCACATTCCAGTTAAATTTGCAATTCAAGTTTTCAAGAGAGATTATGTCCTGATTCTGACATTTACTGTTGGTTCGTTCATTCCATGGCTTGGGGAACAGTAGGTAGAGTAAGTTAAAACAGAAGGAAAAGTTTACTGCTGTGTCCAGTATGAATACGTCACAATAAGCAGATGTAACACAGTCTTGCCTCTTCAGACAGGAGTAGCAAAGTCAGCAGATACTCACAGTATGTAAAGGTTAGCTCATTAGCATTACCTGTGATGAAATAATCTGTGTTTGTCGCTTCACTGCAGAAATTTAAACTGATATCAGTAGTTACTTGCTGGTGATGTGATTGGGAATATCCTTATTCCGCACTGAGCACTGGAACAGGTTTAAGAAGCTGACTAGCCATGTGTTATGATTCCTTGGTTCTACAGGAGAATATAAGAAGAGCCAAATTGATTGATATATACAAGTGAGTGTTTTAGTGTGTTTTTCACAGATGAGCAGGTAACTACATGTCTCATTGTATGCCTCCTGAAGCGATCTGAGAAGCACATGCTGAGAAAAGACATTGTTTAATTCTTAGGAAATAGAAGATAAAGTCAAACAGTAAGCACAGTATCCCTGTAAGGAGTCGTTTATTTATAGTCATATCCTTAGGTTCAAGTGATTGGTGGAAGCTTGGCTAGACTAGACAACTGACTGGAATAAACATTTGTTTATTATTTGAGTATTATCTCATGTTCTTCTGAACACCAGTATTCATGATTTGAAAGGAGTTGACACTTCACTGCCTTTAATGCTCAAAGAAGTAAAGGATGAGGCTCTTACACCACATGTGCCTTTGGCCTCCAGAAATGCATGTGTTTTATCTTTGTTCAACCTACGTTCTTTGCCTGGCCATTGTCAGGACTTTTGCATATATTCTTATGAAAGCAGGATTCCATTGCTGGAGTCCGTCAAAAATCTGTGTTTTCCTAAAGTACTATTTTGGCCACATTCAGAGCAGACAAAAACAAAAATTTATTTTTTCTTTGAGTGTACATTGATCATACACTAGCAAATCCATTGAGAACAAATGTAGTTGAGAACAAAGATTAACAAGTGTCAGTGTAGCAGCACGAAGTCCTAGAAGCTTTAGCTTCATTCACTGCACTCAACCTCAGAGGATCAAGTTGACTCATGTTAAATTTTCCATTCTTCAACTGGCAAGCTATATGTCCTTAGGCAAGTTTATTCACCTCCACAGTCCTCAGTTTTGACATCTACAATGTAGCAATTGAAAACAATAATTCAAATTCCCTAGTGCTGCTGTAAGATTTGAGTAAAGGAAATATGTAAAGCACTTAGTGGTTAAGCGCTAAGTCTTAGGCAATCAGAAATACTCAATATTACATTGCTTTGCAGTTAAGACATAATCTTTGTAAACAAATCACTGTTTGTTTCGGTCGTTATGTTTCATAAATCAGGATGCATTTTCAACAGGAGAACTTATAATCACTGTGACCCTGGTAGTAACATGGGCAGACGAGTTCTCTGTGCTTGTAGTTGTTTATAATATTGTCACTTTAGTGGATATTTGCGCATAGTGGTGACTATGTGAGCTGAGTGTAACTGGTAACTTAAGTGTATTTAAGAAGGTTATGTTATGGCTCCAAATTGAAACAAAAGCTGTAACATGAGCTAGCAGAGCACACAAAAAGGAGTATATGAATATGTAATAGTTGACTTACTATTCTTTGCAACAATGCAAAAGAGAGGGGATCTAATGAAGTTCACACACACACACACACACACACACACACACATAAACACACACACACAAAATCACAATGTTCACAGGACTTCCTGCCTGAAGTTTCATAAACAACAAATGATTACTGCTAAGAGTAAGCTCTTTGTTGGAGCAACCTGCCAGTTATGGAGACCACTTCAGTGACACAGCTTTTACTGCTGCACGTGGTTTTCAGCCTCTTTCAGCTGCCCAACTCCATTAAACTCATTGGCTCACCCAATCCAAATTTGTGTGGAATTGTTTCCTTCATCTGTGTAAGTGACCAATCTGAGACAGATAGACATCGTTCCAGTCTTCCTAAGAAAAAGTAGATCACACCACCTGCAACTGATTTTTAAAGGCAGGAACACAAGTATGGTGGGAGAAACAGACATAAAAATTAAACACTTGTCTGTGACTTTGAAGTTTCCATCCGCTCAGACCCAGGTATAAACAATAGTGTTGCAGAAATATTTAGGCAGCCGGAGTTTCCTAAAACAGAGAGCATATGTGGACCTTCTACAGTCTGAAGAGAGAACAGGAGGAACATTTCAAGGAAAGTAAAATAACTAAATAGAACATTAGTAAGCCTCTCCCCTTTTGCTCTGGGAACAGAGCCCTACAGGGGGAGAAGAAAATGATTCAGGGTAAATTCAAATCTAAAAGGAGAAAATTCTTGAGACTTTTCTTT
This sequence comes from Arvicanthis niloticus, assembly GCF_011762505.2. NCBI lineage: Eukaryota > Metazoa > Chordata > Mammalia > Rodentia > Muridae > Arvicanthis > Arvicanthis niloticus. Next base: position 82,303,988 of record NC_047659.1, on the reverse strand, counting down.
TTATCTGAATGAACCCCAGAAAAATAGATAAGCACCTTAAAGAAATACTATGGGCTTCCAAGATCTGGAAGTAGTACATATAACATAAAGGTGTATTGTATTTGATGGTGTCTGCAGGCTGAAGAACCTTGGAATTTTCCATGTCAGCATAGCACATAAGAAGTAAATGATTATCCTTGGACATATGTTCAGTCTAATTCTGGATCTAGTTTCTCATGTCCTTGCTATGTCTGATTCTCACTCAGCACCCAATGCTTCTTTTACCATATGGAATATTGTGGTGGGAAACTAACACTGTCCTATCAAGGTGATCGACCTTACTGAATAAGAGCCATTACAACTCAGTTCATGACTGCCTCTCTCATGGCTCATTTCTAGCCCATAAAAGAGAAAGTATCGCTTTTATAGGGTAGAGTAGAAACCTGGTCTTCTTTTTCAAATTCCAATGAGTATAATATGATGAGTCTAATCATGATATTTTAATATATGTATATCATGCCCTTTGCCCACATTTACTCCCACAAGAACACTGAGGTTAATCTACCCTAGAGAGTGAGACAAAAATCAGCAACATAAAAACAATCACTGAATAAGTATATTATGATACTGCTTTAAGAGTGATAACTTTTTAGCTGCTTTGTTGACATTTAGTTGTCACACAATAAGTAAGTGTTTAAAGTATAAAATAATATCTTTTAGCCTATATACATTTACATTGTCTTATTCTATAAACTGTATATGGTCACCATCAAGATAATGAAGACATCCATAATTCCTAATATTTTCCTTTTGTAGTATCCTGTAGTTTTTGCACTGTCTATAATTAAAGTGGAATTATACTCTTGATTTCCTGGATTCTCTGGTGGAATGTATCACTGATATGGTTCCATGTCATAAACAATATGAATACTATGAACATGGCTTTACCCACTTTTTTATGACTTTTGTATTAGCTCTAGTTTAGAGCTCTTACTAACAACTAACATTCGTGAGTAGGTTCATATGCACACATACATTCCCTTCGCTTGGATAGATATTTTGAGTACAGTGACTAGATCGGAGAGCAGATCTATATTTAACTTTAGAAAGTATCTCCATTGATGTAATAAAATACAGAAGCAATTCCATAGAGAAGGGGCTTACTTTGGCCTACAACATCAAAAGGCCGACAAAAATTCCCTTTAGTGTAGAAAACAGGATGGTACAGGCAGCACAAGACAGGAGAGTAGTATATCACATGGCTCGTTTACATCTGGAGAGGTAAGAGAAAGAGAGAGGACCAGAATCAGGACTGAGTGATAGACATCCATCAGTGATTGATCTCCACCAGGCAGCCATGCCTCCTGCCCCTACAGATGCCACAGCCTCACAAAACATCCCCTTCAGCTGAGGATTGAGGGTTCAAACACATGAGAATGGCATGTCTTCCAGTTAAAAGACATATACAAACTATTACTGTATTTTGACCATCTGGGAACCTCTTCTTGTTTAGTATTCTAGGTCAGGGTTCCATTATGTTGGAATGCAAAAAGAAAATGCAGAGGGAAGCACAGAAGCACTTACCCATGTACTGCCGAGCTGCTGAATCCAGATGTTTGCTTTCCTGTGGATTCCTGTTCTGAATGCTCACTTTCTGTTTTTCCTGTCACCTGCTGAAGCTCAGCACCCAGGGTTGAAAACCACAGTGAATCCAGCATTCCAAAGCTAATCCCTTTCTGCTCTTCAGCCAACTTTGGAATACAGCCACATTGGGCCAGGAGGGCTCCTTTTGTTTAAAACTAAGAAATAATTTCCTCTAGCTGAGGATTGTAAAAACTGAACTTGGGAGTGGAAAGCACATTTCTAAATGACAAATCACTTTTAGTTATTTTTAAATGTGCTTATATTATTTCTGACAAGTTTTTTACTTATTTATTATTATTATTAATTTTTTTTAGAATATTTTCATCCTTTTACATTTGGCTCCTCGTTGATTTGTCTTAGTTTTCATTTTGGTTTTGTTTACTTCCCTGATTGAGATAAAATCATTATCAACAAACCATTTCAGGAAAAGAGGGGGTGGTTTGTCTTAGACAGTGCGCCTCAGACTCATCCTATGCATGTACGTGGGAGACATGGACCTCAGCATGAAGTGGCTTGCCTTTCTTTACACTAGCTAGAATCTCCAAGATGAGAAATAGTTTCCCTTCGTGTCTTTCTTTTTTCTCCTGAATATCTTGGAGCCTATTATTTTTCTGTTCTACCCACAACAGTGTTATTACAAGTCACAAATATTTCCACTAGTCATAAATTATAAACAGCTGCCAGCTTGTACCAGACATCAGTGTACTTTGGGGGAAAAAAAGTATTGTCTATCTTTTATAATATAAACATCATCTGTTACTTGGTTACTTGAGAGACCACCTTGGTAGTGTATGCTCTACTTTTAAACTTGAGAAACATCTTAACAGTTTTTTTTTTTCCCATAGCTTAAAAAAAAAGTCAGAAGATGTTTTGCTTTGGATAACATTTGGACCAAGAAAGCCTGTTTTTTGTTTTTTAATTTTATTAACATTGTTACCATTATTTTTTAACTTTGAATATGAAATTAATCCTTTTTGTTTCCCTTTATAGTAACATTGCTATGTAGGCTGTCACATATTCTGTCTTTCTTTACATGTACAGGTAGCAGAACAGATTATGAAGCTCTTGCCCGACCTCTTTCATTTAATTGACTGTGTGAGGCAACATTTGTGGAAGCAGTAATTATTCCGATTAACATGCACATGAACAGAAACTGAGAAAGGAAAACCATTTAAATCTAGTTATTTAGAACTGACTACAATTCTAGAATCACGGGATTCTTAGGAGCTTCCTACTTGCCTCCATAGCTTCCTTTGCCACAAAATAGTTACAATGTGTAAGTTACAACACTCCTCACTTTGTTCTCCAATCCAGTTCCTGGTGCTAGAGATAAAGAAGTATAGAAACTTGCTAATCTATCTATAAATTAATTTTCAAAAGATGTAAAGTACTTCCAATATATGGTAATGGGATGAATTCAGCATTTTTGTAGCATCTAGCTTATTTCCAGTTTGCTAATCTACAAAACAAAGCAGCAATGCAAATCTCCGCTTAACATTTTCTGTGTTTCTGCTTATTTCTCCAGAAGCAAAGCTCTCTCTCTCTCTCTCTCTCTCTCTCTCTCTCTCTCTCTCTCTCTCTCTCTCTCTCTCTCTCCCTTTTCCCTTCCTTCCTCTCTTTGAAAAAAGATCAAAAGATCTTCAGTTCTCATAGTAGCCTGATCAGACCAAGACAGGAAAAAATAAAGCATTCACAAAGTAGGGAGAAATGCTTCTGCAAACTTGGCTGGATCATCACCTCAGAATATTTACTTCAGAAAGCAGGCAGAAAAAAGAAAAACCTTTAACAGGAAAATAGCAAATTACCCTGTAAGAGTGTCTGTTTCTTCCTTAGTTTAGAAACCACAATCTCCCACGACCATATGCAGAGACTGCCCCGCAGTTTAGCAAGGACTGTATGTTCTGAGTGGCTCTCACTCTGCACTGCACATTCGTAGCACTGGAATCCACAAGGCTCCTCCCCTTCTTTCTAGGCAAGTTCATCCAGATTCCTCATGAGAACATCACACATTGACTGATGTTCAAGAAAAAATGTGAACTCTAATAGACTATCTAACCTTTAGTAAATAATAAAATTCCTCACATTCCACAGTTTAGCTATCAAAACAAATAACAAGTATTTGGCCCCAACTACATTCTAATCACAAGGTCTACAAAAGTAAGTGCTAAAGAACTCACAGTCGAAACAGGGAGATGTACAAATTAACATAAATTTAAAACAATGCAATGCGTATGATAAAAGAGGAAGCTAGGGAGATAGATAGCACAGTAGAGAAGATGCTTATACGAGCATGAGATTTAAAATTTCAATCTCTAGCACCCACTTAAAGTACTGGACCTGTACACATACACCTGTCACCCCAGCACTCTGAGGGGTGAAGACAGAAACTTTTGTTTGGACACACTAACTGCTAGTATAGCTCCAAGGGAACTATAGACAGAAACTATATGATACAGCAGGACACACCTCCTTCTCTCCTTCTCTGGCATCTGCACACACACACACACACACACACACACACAAACTCTACAACTGAAACATTAAAGAGAAAGTGGTTTTCTTAACCTAAGGTTGTGTCAAATATCAACAATTGAGAAACTCCAATGATCTACTCACAATGCTAATATAGAAGATACACAGAAAGGTTGGAAGGATTGTGTGATTTCCAACTTCGTAG